>NC_060207.1:189969107-190272142 GCF_021130785.1 Homalodisca vitripennis
ACTTGAAGTGATTAATGATTAATCAAAAT
This sequence comes from Homalodisca vitripennis, assembly GCF_021130785.1. Taxonomy (NCBI): domain Eukaryota; kingdom Metazoa; phylum Arthropoda; class Insecta; order Hemiptera; family Cicadellidae; genus Homalodisca; species Homalodisca vitripennis. The sequence continues at coordinate 189,969,137 of NC_060207.1, forward strand.
ACCTAGTGAACGTGATTGCGTGATTGGGCGAGCAATAAACGACTCTAATTGCTTGATACCGCATGAATGTTTTGGTGTACGCAGACATGCGCCAAAGGACATCTCGTGACTCGTTGGCAGTATTTACTGTTAGAAGCCAGTACCTTACCTGAAACGAGTGTACAAAGACTTTGGAATCTGTTCATGGAACTATGAACAATATTTGCATTTATGTGACGGTACGACCTATTTTTATTCAAACTGCCCTCGAGTCTAGGTTGGAAAAAACTATGAAACTATTTACGAACATCTCCATGAACTGGACGAGTTGAAAACGTTAACAATAATACTTGATTTTAAAATGTTCTACTACTTACACTCGATCCAATGTCACTCATATTATTTAGAATGTTTGAAATAGACTACATCAAAACCAAGACCATGATACTTTTTGTTAAATAACATGTAGTTTACGAACACCATAACAGTAAAATAATTTGCAGAAATTAGTAGATAAAATGTGCCTGAATTTGTTTATTTTCACATAAATAGTGGCACCTATGAACTTTCAATATGATTTGAAAATTGTTCAAAATATAATATAATATCAGTTATTTTTAATTAGGTAACTCCACTCACCTATTTTCAAGGGCCTATTCGACAAATTACCATTGTCTATTTACCAGAAATGAAAGCGGGGTGAAGGGATTTGTTCGAAAAGAAGAAGAATAAATAAACGGTAGTAATACTGAAATAGCTTTAAAGTAGCACTTACGAAACTCTTTAATAGTAATTTGCACCAGTGTTTTAACAATATTGCCGTAACTAATACCAATGAATACAAACCTTATAAGAAGCGCAAAGCCAATGTTAAAAAGTCTGCCAATTTTTATTTGAATTTGGCAAGCTTAGCGCGTCCACCGCTAGGCAGCGTGAAGGGCGCTCGTGGCGTGGCGAGCTAGAGTGAGACAGAAGACAGAGCGGGAGCGAATGAGAAGACAGCGCGCGGCCAGTTAGACAGAGAGAGAGAACAAGCTAGAGCGAGAGGGAAAGAGGGGGAAACAAGCGCTCCTAGCGGCGGACGCGCTAAGCTCGTTTTGGCGGGAAACCAACTTGGCAGACTATTCTCCATAAGCTTTGCGCTTCTTATAAGGTTTGTATTCATTGCTAATACTATATTAAAACAGTAGTTACACTCAAGTAAACTTATGGTGACTTCGTAACTCTGATTTAAGATTATAGTAGAACGGTCATTACACTGAACTAACTTTGTAGGACTAATATTGAACATTGAACTCACACTGTACCAATATGTAGTGGTACTGAAGGGACCAGAACTTGCAGACCTTATAATAAGGTAATGAGGTCGCCCTTTGATTGAAAGACCTATTTAAGCATCCCTCGTATCTCAGAAAGAAACTTTTCTCATTTTCCTCTACAAGTTTGCATGCATCTCTTATATTTTTTATTTATGGTAAGACTTTTAATTAAAAGTTGTAAATATACAATAATTGTGGTTATATAATAGTTTTTTGTATATTTTAGTAAACATTCACCTTATTTATGTGAGGAATTATCACTTGCAACCAACAGAATGATTTATACTGAAATAAAGTCTGCTATAAATTGAATAGAACGGTTAGTATCATTATTCCCGTAAAAATCTAATAAACTCCTCTCGTTCCATTTGGTTCTTGACCCGTGTCTTCACAAGTCCAGTCTTCTTAAATTTTTTCTTAAATGTGATTAACACAATATTCCAAAGCTAATTGGTCTTTTAGACCACAAAGCACTCATGATCTTAATAGACTTTAAAATTTAAATCAAATTCAAGTACATTATAATTCGTTTTGCACACACTGAAGTGCTTCACTATCACTTTGAAGTAGTGGGATATGATTTTAAAATAAATATATCTGCAGTCAAACTTATTTTCCATAAAGATTTTTTTTTTTTTTATGGACAATCCTACCAGTTTCAACCCATTTTAATTCAAAGTGATTCTGCTATAAAACATAAAAGCCGCCGTTTAATATAATAAAACTATTAAATAGATATAAATACAAATTTCATGATATCCTCAGATGTAAATATAAAAGTTGTTTTATAAAAGCTTTGAAATTCAGAAAACTGTATTAGACGCAAAACACAAAACCTGTCAATGCGTTTAAAGAAGTGTTTTAACTACTTAGGCCTGTCCTAACTAAAATATTATACAGCGGAAAATATTATATGTGTTTTATTTTTCAGATGAGTGGTTTAGAACATTTATTCTGCAAAAATGTATATAGAAAATTATATGACGGACAAATATATCCTCAAAATATTTTAATTATTAACCTTTGTTACACATGAAAGCTTCCTATATTGTATAGAACAAACCACAACTTTCTTTACATTGTTCATGATGGTTTCACAAAGATAAATGATATTAAAATAATGATTTATGACAGACGTTGTCCTGTACACACGTCTATAATTCAAAAATTTTAAACTTTGTGATTAATCTGTAATAATCTGGGCTGTTTTGATAAAAAATGTCTATTAAAAAAGTTATTACAATATATAACTTCATCACATGTACATTTAATCACACTTCGACCAACCGATAGTGTGTGAGTATAACATGAGTGATGTGAAATATAGAGGATGTTTAAGTTAAAAACTTACTTAATCTGAAGGTAAAAAAGTTGAAACAAACTATTTTATAACAGGTATATTTTTTCAATTTACAACTTAATTTATCGTAATGCCATTGAAATGTACAATATTTTTGTTAATCCTTCAGGAGTATACACAAACAAATTAGATGATTTTCCGATAAGGCTGAAGTATAATAAGTGACCTCCATCACAATTGAATTTTAGATATTTCCGAATAGCCTATCTAAACTACTAAAATGACGAACTGAATTAGATTATAGTTATTTAAAGGCTGAATTATAATAAGCGGCCAACATCGCAATCAAATTATTGATATTTTCTAATTAGCCTATCTAAAACTACCGAATTTCATTATCTTTGTATTTATATTTCTTGTGTGCGTGTGTATGGAGCTGAACTCCTCCTAAATGGGTGGATTATTATGGAATGTTTTACATTGTATCCAGCAGAATGCGCTACGATCACAGTTTCAAATGTTTTATATTTTAATTCCAGGTTTTCCTGACAGTTTGTGCTGCTATCAAATATGTGTGTTGTTTTGTAACATCGTGTAATTATTGTGTGTGAGTGCTAATTGTAATATTACATTAATAGAGATTGAAGATGTTTGAAGTACATAAAAAAACTATAGATATTTATTGAAGTTATTGAACTAATTTTGAAAATTTATTGAACGAAGTGAGTATATTGGTTGCATAACCTAAGTATCATACAAATCAAAAGGTTGTGTTTCTATGTGTGAATAACTATTGTTAACAGTTTGGTCACATAAGTTCAAATTAAGTAGCATATAAATCACATGATTGAATAACTATTTGTCCTCTTCCACGAAGACGTGGCATTTTTTCTGTAAAAATAAAATTCTGTATAATAGTACACAATGAATATGAGTAAACTTATTGAATATGTAATTTTAATTAAGTAACTTCTAGATAAAAGTGTATAACAACATAGACTACGGTATCTAAAAATACTAAATAAGTATTCCCTATAGGTCTGAAGTACAATAAGTGGCCACCATCACAATTGAATTATTGATATAATCTGAATAACCTATCTAAACTACTAAAATGACGATCCGAATTAGATTATAGTTATTTAAAGGCTGAAGTATAATAAGCGGCCACCATCACAATCAACTTATTGATATTTCTGATTAGTCTATCTAAAAACTACTGAATTACATTATAGTTATTTAAAATTACAGTATAGTAACAGAACTGGCCAACAGAATTTAATTTAAAAACCAATTCCTACATTATTAACAATAGTTATTGACACATGTGATTCTCTATTAAAATTTAATATTACAATTAGCACTCACACAATAATTACACGATTATACAAAACAACACACAAATTTGATAGCAGCACAAACTGTCGGGAAAACCTGGAATTAAAATAAAAAAAAAACATTTGAAACTGCGATCGTAGCGCATTCTGCTGGATCCAATTTAAAAACATACCAAGATAAAAAATAATTTATTTATAAACAAAAAATTAAACTGATCAATCGCTGCACACTTAATATTTAGGAATTTCAGTTAAAAGTGTATTTTACTAAAACTGCCAATTTTATATCTGGATAACCTCTATTGATATTCCTGATTAGCCTATCTAAACTACCGAATTTCATTATAGTTATTTAAAATTACAGTATAGTATCAGAACTGGCCAACAGAATTTAATTTAAACCAATTCCTACACTATTAACAATAGTTATTCACACATGTGATTTGTATGCTACTTAATTTGAATTTATCTGACCAATTTTGACTGCACATAAAAAATGTAAATTACAACAAATTATTTTAAATCCATTAGTTTTTTAAACTTGATTAATCTAAAATGTTAACAATAGTTATTCACACATAGAAACACAAACCTTTTGATTTGTATGCTACTTAGGTTATTTGAGGTTAATGCGACCAATAATCTCTCTACTCATGTACTATTTACAATTTTAGCACTCACACAATAATTACACGATGTTTTATTTTTTATTTTCTTCTTTTTGCCTGTTGGCTTTTATAAACTTATAAACGCGCCACGTAGTACACTTTTTATAAACTTCATTCTATTATATTTTAATGTTATTTGCCGTATTTACTTTTGAAACATGAACCTTACAAAACAACACATTGATAGCAGCACAAACTGTCAATTTCAGTTAAAAGCTAAAACTTCCAATTTTATATCTGGATAATCTCTATCCTCCAAAGTGAGTACAGAATATATGGAAATAAGAAGTGGTGTTATTTTTATATGTTTATGCTTACTCTATGCTTGCAAGACTATTATTGATTAAACGTATGGCTGTGTTGTAATATTATAATGTTTACATAGAACAATTGGTGAAAAATTTAACTTTGAAATCTGCATTAGACTACTGATCAAGCACTTTATAATAACGTAATCTAAATGTAAACAAATGTTTCTGCCTCTTTGGTGAACTTCAGCTGAAAATATTCACAGCTGTTAAGTATCAGTTCACTTTGTATTACGTTTCGTCGTAGCGCAGTCTGTCGGATCCTATATAAAACACTCCAACATTCAACAACAATGTATTTATTAAAAAAATTAATTAAATAAACTATTAAAATTGGACCGAATTATGAATCTAAAAACCATTCTCGGATCCAACTGAAGACACACAAAAAAGTTTCATTAAAATCGGTCCACCCGTTTAGAAGGAGTTCAGTACCATACACACGCACGTATTACACATTTAATATTCAACCCATGTCACCGAACTAAAGGCAACGGCCAATGTGTCTAGGTCATTAGCAGAAGTCATAATCAAAGGTCGCTTATCAGCTTTACTGATGTCCAGGTAAGCCATAGTCGATGCCTAATTTGATTGAAACCAAGCTGCAAGCGAATGCGTCCAAATCAAAGGATACTTTACACTAAGTAACCCCAGTGTTTCGGACGTCAATTGGAATATATTATTTAAATATATCCTCACAAATTACATACACATTCTTCATTTATTCATGCACATTTTTACATATCATTTGTATTAAATAAACGTGTTTATGCGTAAATTATTTTACTGAAATAATCCCTTTTGCTGTAAAGTCTATAGCTTAATCCCTTCTCAATACGATATATCCTGCGGAAAGTTTGGTTTTTACTTCCAATTCCTATGGAGAAACATGCATTATAAACGAACTTTTGTATATGTCGAAATGAACTTTTATCTAAAAATTCAAGTTTATATACCTAACATCGTTCCTAATATATTCCCCTGAATGATAGCTTTGCTAAAACTCAGCCAACGGTGGATTAAAAGAACTTACTATCGACGTTTCAAAGGGACGCTTTCATTTTATAAACTGCAAGATAATATTAATATTATTATACCATGTATGAGAAATCTTTAAATAACTTACTTTAATTACACATTACAGTTATGTATAAGAAATTGAAACTGGATTAATTTACAGTTCCTATTGCAAAAAGAGTTCACCAAAAAACTTCAATATTGATTTCAGCAACAATTCCCTCGATATCAGTTGTAATCTGTTTTTTATGTCCGTTCAATCTCACGAATCTTTTAATTCGTTTCTACAACAGTTAGTTTTGGGTTTTATTGGAAAGGGCTAAGTAACTTAATACAACGTTTCACAATTAGTCTTTCTCATCCTGCATAAGTAGCTCCGGATGGTTTTGAAACTATGTATGCAAATTTCAGAGGTTCGTGACATCCATCCTTTTACGTAAATGAGCAACCACACTGTTCTTCCGAAATGCAGTTAGGTTGGGGCTTTTTAAGGGCGTCTATTTTAGCCGAATTTCTAACACCTATGCATCTCTCTACCTGTAATCCAAAAACTGTAAGTATCTAAGTTCATATGTGTGATTGTCAGCGTAATAATAATAATATAACTCCACAAGAGAAAGGAGTATAATTACAATTGATTACATTATTATTCAATGCTTTTTATGTAAACAGGTAATACTCCTTCCGTAAATAATAACAGATACCTCATAAAGAGTATATGAAAACAAATCAGTATTTTGATTTTACCCTTAAGATATGCATGATACAGAAGACTAATGTTAGAAAAGGAAAATGAAACAAGTATCCTCACAATTTGTTACACCAGACAAATACAATAAACAGTGTAATGGAACTGCAGCAGTCGTTTGCTGTAATTTATGTACTCTTGAGCGCACCTGGTTACTGTAGAGAGCGTGTTTGTACATCTGTAGAGAGACTCATTCTGTTCCTCAAGAATAATTTGTTACACCAGACAAATACAATAAACAGTGTAATGGAACTGCAGCAGTCGTTTGCTGTAATTTATGTACTCTTGAGCGCACCTGGTTACTGTAGAGAGCGTGTTTGTACATCTGTAGAGAGACTCATTCTGTTCCTCAAGAATAATTTGTTACACCAGACAAATACAATAAACAGTGTAATGGAACTGCAGCAGTCGTTTGCTGTAATTTATGTACTCTTGAGCGCACCTGGTTACTGTAGAGAGCGTGTTTGTACATCTGTAGAGAGACTCATTCTGTTCCTCAAGAATAATTTGGAGTTCGTGTGAAGTAATTCTCCAATTTAGTATTACATTTCTATTAAAAGTACTAATACAAATTTTATGTCTACTAGTGTATGAAATACTTTGCACAAATGCTGATAATCTAAATATTTTAAAATATGAGGGTCTACACCATTTTTTACAACATACACTTATATAGCATCTCAAAATATAACACCGCAGGGGTTCGAGTTCTAATCCCGGCTCTGATGTGACATCATCTACAGTATCGGAAACGAACTTTGGACCAACCACTGTATCCAAAATTTATTTTTAGATATTTATTATTTTTACAACTGATGTAATTAACAAAACAAACAAAACAGAAAAATTCTATTATTGTTAGATACTTTAACGCAATTCAACTTGTAAGAATCTATAAAATTGAACTAAGAATTGTAGGGTTTTGACTGAAATTAATTATTAGCACCTCCTAAATACGCTATCTTGAGGGAGGTAGTCATGTTTACTGAAGCCCTACTTTCTAGTTTCAACTATGATATATCAGTGAAGCAGTGTGTGTACATTATATAGTTCCTCCTTCACCATATGATTATCAATACTTGTTCGCTGTTTCTACTCAGCTACTTTCTATACAACCGAGCAACAGATTTTGTTCCTTAAGTTAACAGCATTTGTCATCATCATTAACATACTTTCAAAGAAACAACATAACAAGTGGATGGATGATTTGTAAATACGTCGAGTCAAAAGAAATAACGCGTACCAAAAATGTAAAAACCTTTCGTGATTTGAAACTTATTTAATCTAGAAGTATATAAAGCTACAAAATATTGAGGCACAGGAAAACCATAACTTTCGGTGATTTGAAAACTTAGATCAATACATACACAATACGACTATGTCAGCTGTCGTGTAAATAAATGTTTATGCCAAGAAGCCAATGTTTATTATACAGGGTGAGTTCATGAAGTTCTCCCCCCTACTTTTTTTTACAGCACAGGTTAGGAGTTTAACTAGTAAAAAATAATGAAAAATATCTTGTTTTTTCATAGGTCATTGAAAACGCCTCCAATGGGGGACGGTCCACGAGCGAAAAGTAATTTCGCCTGGAATTCCTGGGTAAAGAGTAAAATAAAAGCCAATACTGAACTTTTGAAAGTTTAATTAAGAAGAAATATCGTGGGTTCTTATGTATTTTTACCTGTTAAGCTAATAAAATTACAGGGTTCATAAAATGTACCTGTAGTAGTGCTATGTTGAGGGATTCAGCGTTTTTAAATCGCGCAACTTTTTAAAAGTTGGAGCATTTCAAAACAATTTTTTTTTAAGTTTGATGTACTTTAATAACTTTGTTAAATTGGTAATAAATACATAAAATCAACAAACATTAAGTCCGAGAATTTAGGAGTTGAGAAAAAAGGATTTAATCAAAGTCGATCATGTGTTTGTGTCAGCCTTAAATAAGTATTTTATTTAAAGAATCGATTTTATTCAGTATAATAACATTACTAGGTTTTAGAGCAAAATTAATTAGGTTTTTAGCCAACCGATTACGCACCTTTTTATAATATTGTACGATTTCCGATACTAGTAGGTTGTTACTTACCCTTTTATTGTAGTAGCATGCAAACGTTTGCCTGTTACTTGCTTTTGTATAATCTGTTTAACAAATTCACTCCTTACAGGACTTCTAGTATTTCACAGCCGATCCATTCCTGCACGGGCATCATTAATTCTGTTCACGAAGAATCTTCACACTTTTGTCTGGTGTACAATACAATGACTTCAAGTCCATCCCCATGCAAAAAAATCCAATGGAGATAGATCAGGGGACCGTTGGTGGCCAAGGGTGAGGCCCTCGCGCGACCAATCCACTTCTCCGAAAATGTAATGATTTAAGGTAACCACAGACATTAACTGCACGTAGAAAAGTGGGGAGGTGCTCCGTCATGCTGGAACCTTACAAATTCTTTTGTCTCCCCACCATGTAAAGGAATTGTATTCTCTATTACATGCGGCAATATTATTCTTGGAAGGAAATGCAAATAGAACTTTCAGCATTTAGGAATTTCCAGGTAATATGAACAGGTCCAATCAGCCGTTGTGCAAAGAGACCTGCACCAGGACATTTACTTTCTGGGGATACTGGCTATGATGTTCTGTGTGATTAACCTATGTGGATTAGAGTTATCTGCCATGGATCGGCATTGTGTCTATTCACTTGACACCATCCCGAGTGAATTGTGCTCTCATCCGTAAAGCAATATTATTTACGCTTGTTGGTTGCTATTATTAGTCTATTCCAAAAAGTTTCACAAAACTGCGAATCTTCTGTCGGGTCATCCCCTAGCTGTGATGTAGCAAAATTTTGTTTATGAAACGGATGAAATTTTGCTTCTTCGATTATTGCTTGCGTTTTGATACCCCGATATTGACTGCGAAACTCCTATCCGTCTAGAAGAGGTTTGAGGACTTCCACACCTGTACTGCGATGAACAGCATCAAAATAACAATATCTTCATCAAGTTGGACAGCTGAACGTTCATAATTGGGCATCTAGTACTTGGTAGTGATCCTGTTTCCCGAAGATTTTGTTACGAAACTGCCTGAATAGGTTTTGGTATCTAGAATCCTCCTATTAGATGGTTTTCATTAAATCGTCTACATTGTTTCAGCTGTAATTACCATTACAGTAACCCAAAATAAAACCATGTCAGCGTATTCCTCTGATGTAAATAGAGTACAGGTTTCTAACTTTTCGCTGAATAAACAATCGAAATTATAACTCACAGAAAATTGCATTTAACTAACACGATTACAGAACCCGATCTCCTGCTGTAACTTGCAAAACACCAAACATACACAAGTTCTCGTGGGAATACCAGATAACAAACACTTTCACTTTTACAACGACACAGGGACTATGTTACCAACTTAGAAATTAAAAAAATGCAGACCAAAATTCTGTACAAAATTATTAGTTAACAAAATTGGGAATTATGTTTGCTTCATTTAATTTTCGAACATTGTGATGTAACCGTTTTTATTAAAAAAAAGGCAACGTATTAAACGACACATATTTTATGACCAAACAAATTTATTTAAATCCTTTAGTTTCTCCAATTTATCTCATCTTAAGGAACAAACATTTTGTTTTTTGTTTTATTTTAACTACACAACAAATAAAGTATTTCTTTAAAGAATATTATACTGCAATAGAAATCGATTGTTTTGGTACTTATTTCTGTTTTAAAAGTTAGCGCTTTGATTATATCAATTTTCTCAGAATTAGAATTCTCTACAATTAATGTTTGTTGATTTTATGTATTTATTACCAATTTAAGTTATTGTCATTAAATTAAAAAAACCTTTTGAGGTCCGGTTTGCGGCATTATATTCTGCTTACCCTGATATCCCTCAAAAACTACTACATACAGTTCTGAAACCTATTTTATTAGCTTATCAGGTTACATAAGAATCCACGGCTTACTCCTCGTTAATTAACCGTCCCCCAAAAGTTCAGTATGGCTTTATTTTACTCTTTACCCATGAAAAAGGCGAAGATCTTTCGCTAGGTAACTCGCTAACGAATATGTACGGACCTATGTTTATTAAATTTTTCATTATTTTTATAGTACAATGTGCTATAGAAGTGGGGGGAGACTTCATGAACTCACCCTGTATATGAAACAAATAATTTTTCTGTTATTAAACTTTTCGGTTAACGTAAAATTTAAAGGGCTCATATTAACTTAATTGATATACTTGTTGGTTCCTTATTACTCAGTAAAGATGCTAATTACCAAACTACCAAGACTAAAAGATCATTAACTTTCGTAAGGTCATGTAATATCAGGAATAAACTGCAGTATTGTGAAAATGTATGTAGTAATAAAAGTCCGGAGACAACCCAGAAGAATACCAATATTGTTGAATAAATAATTTAAAAAATAATACAACTACTGGCTACATTAAATCTAAATGATGTTTTGTTTGATGTAAAAGATGAACTGTAAATAAGAATGACGTGTGCACAGAGCGCTATCAGTTATTTATATTTTCATTACGCACGAGTACGGAGAGGGATCAGGGCATTCATACTACTCCCTGTCCCAGCATGGGGTGACCTTGTAATTCTAAGGGGAGTCAGATATTCCAATCTCGATTGTGTTAAATCTAACAAGTTTGATTTATGTTTTCTCAACAGCTGTAAAATATATAATGTTTTATTAGAACATTTTGAACTTGGTTTTGTAAAAGCTACGGTGCAGGATAACTTAATTTAATTTACATGCATTAACTCAATTTTTTTTATTAGTCAATCATATTTAAAAATTGTAATGCTAACCTTCCTTTCATATATGAGAAGAAAATATTTATAACTCATGAAAAAAATGAAAAAATGAGTTTGGAATGTAAATTTTTATCTTAAGTAAAAGTGTAAATTTATCTTTAGCACAAACATTTTATTATTTTTATTTTAGGATTCGGTCTGCTTAAATATTTAGCTTAACTCGCTGAAAAACTAAATAAATGGCCTTTATACCGTAAGTTGTTCTTTAGAAAAGCACATTAAGTTAAAACAAGTTTTAGAAGTTGAACTATTTACCAGATCTGCCAAGTATTTTAGGATTTATTTAAATAATTGATAGACTTTCCTGGTCATCCCACTGTTCCTAATGATCATTCAGTTTACTTTTAGCTAACAATTATTTTAATGTACTTTTTCAAGTTTTTCCACTTTTGGATTCTTATTTCATCAGCTTTAATCATGTGTTCAAATCAATCCTTCCTAGGAAATATCCAAATTTTCGTCAGGATCTTATATTATTGACGCTGCCTCGGCTAGATGAAACATGGGTCCAAAAACCCAAATTAAAATTCTTTTTACGTAAAATGTTCTTTTTGGCACTTGCTACTATATTGCTCTGTTTAGCAACTCTGCAGCAGATTCGGTTCCTCATGTATGCATCTGTGGGACAGATTAGGATTTATAAAAACCCTATGATATCATTGCTGCCAACATAAATCAACACAATATCTAATCATATTTAAGACATTGCACAGTATGAAATAAAATACCACGGGTTGTATAAAACAAATAGCATTATTTGCCTACTATTTTACACACATACGATACATGTAATGCTAAGGGCATTTTAATTCATAATAAATAATAATTTATTGTACTTAATTTATTATTTTGTGTAATATTGGAGATAGTTAATTTGATTATAGGTAAAAAACTAAGAAGACTAGTTTGATAAGCAAAACTTTTTCATATAACTCTTTAACACAAATGCCTCAACACTCCTTGAGACTTCGAAATTTTAAGGATTAAATTCTTTCTAGTTGTCTTTACAAGAATCCCACGGTTAATTTGTGAAGAACTGACCAGTTTCAAAGATTAAAGAAATTCCAAGATGGTGATTTGTAACATATATTTTCTACATAGCTCATAATTAAAATAACGTAGTGGTAATAGTGTACCTCACTGCTTGAGTCAATAATGTTGCAAATTGCGATTGATGGTATTAATGAGGAATGACGTCACAGAACAGCTGTTTGAGGGACGGTATGATCAAACACGGGCTCGCATGTAAACAGACGGTGTCACTCTTGTGTAAACACGGTCTGCTTGTGTACGTGTCCGTGCCTATCCAACTTGACTTGTTTAAATCAGCGGCCTTTGATCTAACAAACGTACCAGGTAGACTCTCTGTCCATATTAGCAAGTTGTCAATCTATGCAAGAAGTGATTTTATTAGAAAACCAAGTTAATATTATTTATTCATCAGAAAAATTACTGGTTACAGGTTCGTTCTAGGAATTCTATCGCTTTACTTATCTTTAAAGGTTTATGTTAAATTTATAGGTGTGTTAATATATAATATATTTGTATACATATATAACTACTATTATCAATGCTACATAACAATTTTTAAAGAACAAAAATCACAATATCCGTAAAATATACACCGGATACAACATTCTATCTATAAGGGTAGAATTTCGGGCTGATGTAGACCGTTCGAAAAGGGCCAAAGTGGATCACTTGGAAGTCTAACCTAACCCGAAAATGATGTAAAACTAGTAATTTTAGCATTGCAGCAATTGATTATATTTGTGCTTTTAGCCTGGTGATGAGCATGCTCAATGCTTAGAAATTCAGAAAATAACAATCAGAACGCTAGAAATCAACAAAACACTATTTTTATAGTGATGTTTTGGGGAATTTATAGTATTTGACACGAAAATGTGATTAGGGTGAAATGTTGCACACTGGTGGGTAGTCAAACTGAACCCTTTTGGAGTAGAGCCCAAAGAGAGACGTTGGTGACAAACCTAACTTCTTCTGTTATAGCTTGGGAATGAGCAAAATGACGATCTCCAAGAATATCTTGGAGAATGCTGGTCCCATATTAGGGACTAATTCGTCCCATATTGAGGACAACTTCATTCTGTATTAGGAACAACTTCGTCCCATGTGGAAAATGCTTACAAATCACTGGTTTTACGAATTTTTCCTAGTACATTTTAAAAACCGCTGCATTTAACCACAAAGAGCATTATTGCTGTTTATATATATATATATATATATATATATATATATATATATATATATATATATATATATATGTTAAATTTAATTTCGTTTCCTAAAATGATTCAATAGCAGATTGAGTTGACGTATTTACAACAAATTTATCATAAGAAAAATTCATAAACATATATAAAGTATAAGCACAATTTATGTTACTGAGGATTTATCTACAATCGAGACATAATTTTTAGTGACAGTTAATTACGTTTTTCTTATTAGAGATGGGTTATGTGGAACACTGCTTTGTTATTGCCATTTCACCTATTGTATAAGAGATTATTTTTCTTATTGCGTATTACTTTACTTATTTAGTTATTTTACACCTTGTGTATTTTTAATGGCTCTATTCTTCGTAGATTTGGAATTTAAAACATGTAATAAATAACGACGTGCTGCAATAATGATGGTGACTAATATAGTTAATTATAATTGAACTTATAGTATGTAGCCTTGTTGTCCCTGGAGGACTTACTTCTGGTTGGTTTATACCTTCCAGTCCAATCTCACTAGTTTACAAAACAGAGCTCTGAGAGTTGTTTACAATTAAAAAAAATGTTATTACACCAATGAATGTAGGTTGTTTTAGGGTGTTATCAATTAAAGATTGTGTGCATACTGTTCAAATTATGTTATATACAAAGTCTTTCAGACTGGCAAACCTGAACTTCTCGGGCAAAAGCTTATTTTCAGGCATGAAATAAATACAATACTCGCGGTACTCGACAGGACGACCTACTTCATTTGCCAAGTGTCCACCTATTGATAATAAGATTTTAGATACTCTTTAGAGGAATCGTACAATACTTTGTCCCCTGCCTTGAAGAGCCTTGGTTACCGTTTGTTTAAATTTCATAACAAAGAGTTTACTCGTATATAATGTAATTTAGTTTTAGTTTTAGAATGATAATTATTTATCTGTATGCCTTGATAGGAGTTGTCTTGTAAGGCGGAGTCTGTAACTTTGAAGAGCATTTGCTGAATAGAGACATTATTTATTTATTTTCACTATTAAAAATATTTAATATGAATACTGGAAGTGATTTAGTGGTTATTTCTGTAGTTTTGTATAATAGGTACATTAATTCAAAATGGCACTGTTTTAACCACGTAATTTAACCGGCAACAAGAAATATAAATTACGCTATTATTATTGCATTTTTATAGATTTTTCAATATACAGGTTAAACAAATTAATATCAAATGATATCTAGATAAGTGTTGGAATCGGATTTAGTGAGAAGTGTGAGAATTTGACTTGGAGAACATTATGAGTAGAGAGGAAGTCAATCTAATTTCGAAACTGGTCAAGGAAAGTCCTTTATCTCTATGTTTCCCCACTCCAACTGAACCCATATACTGATGAGTATGTTATCTGTAAAGCTTATCTGTGTTCTGTCGCCCTTATACGACTAACTTTCATGTTGTGTAAACCTGAACTCGAATTTACTTTTGCAGTGTTCTGATTTCTTGAAAGCAATAGTAAACTATAAACAAAAACAAACAAAAAATACTGTTTCAATAATATGCCTCATAAATAAAGTATAAACTGTAATCACGAACTCGCTTCACCTCTATTGTCTTTCAAATGTATGCTTTTAACAGATGAATGGAAACATTCTCATCTCGAGATTGCATACATGTCTGTTGATCCAAAGGTAAAATGTCACGTGTAAACATCTTTAAAAACAATACGCGTTTGGATAGAATGGTTGAAATAAACAAGCAAATAATTTTATTTGAATATTTGCTGTGTTCATAGTCATTATTCCGTAATTTATTATGCAATAAAATAATATTGCAACATGTACACCATTTATATAAAACTGTGTGTGTCCATACAGTTACAATTTTCATAAATTTATTCAAAAAACTACTTAATTAAATTTTTGCACTGATCGCTGTGTAATTTACAAATAAAATTCAATTAAATTTATTATAATAACGATATCAATCACGCGATGTTTTGCAATGAGACGCAATACATGAAACAAATTGAAAGGTATTATATTATTCATCTTGACCATTTCACCAATTTTAGCTGGCAAAACTGATCATATAAAGTACTTTAATAAATGGTTAATGGGATTTGAGAAAAGTTTCTTCTACCAAATGTCCTTCTACTTTTTAGGCTTAAGTAGTCGGTATCATGACTTTAATCTAGTCGCTTCATACACGATCGAAAACGTTTTAAAACAATTTGAATGTTAAAATGATTGGTCCTTGCAGTAGAAAGCAATCTTCAGTCAACAACATGTAAAACCACAACTAGAGGATTAATAATCTTCAGGTGGTTGAAGAAGTGGAGCTTTATTGTGGTTGGCTGAAAGGCCGCTGTAGATAGCCATATTCCGTGATCAAATATTAAATTAACCAAGCTGGCAAGGGATAACATCAGATTAAATATGCCTATTGAGATGTTTATTATAACAAGGGATTTATAATAAAGTGATAAAATGTACAAGTCTAAGTTACCATTTTGATATTTTTTATAGATAATTATAGGAGATCGGATATGTCAAACTTACCGTTCCAGTTGTTGAAACTATGTCAATTAATTATAAAGGGTTTCCATAGCTCTCTAAGGCAAGATAAAATTTAACGCAAGTCTCATCCATAAGGGTATTAGACAGGTTTGTTAGAATTCTGCGTATTTTAAGTATCATTTGGGATTAGAAAGTAAAATCACCTGGTATTATTAATACTAAAAACTCACTCTTGTAAATTGCATATTTTTTTAGGCGATTTGTGGTTGACTTCTTTGGGCCATCCCTGAATAAACAGTAGGTAAATTATGATTACTTTAAACAATTCACAAAGCTTAATTGATCCAATCTCAGTAAAAGAATCTTTATTCCGAACAAAGTGAGCATATAGTTCAAACTTTTAATATTTTAGTTTAATTCTTTTTAAGTTAATTTATTTTCGAAATGGGGGGTTGTATTTTGATATATTGTATATTAAAGAGTATGTATATTACGCAAACAATTAAAAATTAATGTAGTAAAAGACACAAGTCGGTTCTTTTGAAATGGTCTACTCACATAAAAAAATACCTACCCCTACAACTACATTATTATGCTGGTCAATATATCAAGGTTACACGCAGCGCTTATCATAATTAGCTCATAAAAACAAGATGATGTCAGATTGTGTTAAACATATGCACTACTATTCTTGGATCATAGAATTTTGAAGTTGAATTACTAAAATGTATAAAAATAAAATCTATATTTGATGTCCAGGTTTTGTAAATCTCTTTTCAATATCAAATACACACATAAGACCAAACTGAAATATTGTTATGAAATGCACAATATAACATGATAATTATAAATACGTTTCGAGATAAGTCAAAAAGAAAAAGAAAAGTTTCTAAATTCGAATGGTGGAGAGATACTACGAAACGTATATAGCTATAAAATAAACTACTAAATACTTCTAGATGTTGACGGACATCGGCTTCGTGAACTGAGTATGTGGTTTCTTTGATTTAATTATGTGTATTACCATAATGTTGACATTACATTTATCTAGCAGTGTTTTCAAATATGATTTAATTTAGATACTATTAGTTCAATTTCATCATTGGAGGCAATTTTAAGAAGTATTTGAAGGCGGCTTCTTTAATTATTTTTCATACATTTAATCCCAATTTGTTTTCCAAAGAAAGGCCAGTTGAATAAATGATTCCTCACACGAGATTTCATTGTTTATTAATATTCATGGTAATTTTGAATTGGTTGCTTTGAAACTTTAATTTGTTTAATTTTAATTCAATACTAGGATACCCGTTATATTTCGTTTCTTTATTGATAAGGCTTTCCTCCTGTAATGGTGGTTTTATATAGGCCATAATAAAAAACTGTTTATACACTATAAAAAGAGAAAGAGATATTCGAGTAGGATTGTAATTTGAGAGTTCAGCCAGCTCTCATTTCTTACAGATAACTTCATACTCGTTGTTTTCTTTCATAAACTCTGAAAAACTGTTTAAGTTGGGAGATTTGCTTTGGCTTCCTATAATTAGCAGTGGCTAAAGAAAAGTACTGACGCTGTATTTTTCTTGGATTAGTAAATGAATCGATAAATTATGAAATGGATTGATATTTGTTTGTGTTCAGTAATTGGGTAGCTGAAGGGGGCTAGGAAGTTTAGAAACTTCTGTAAATTGTTTTAATACACTTTGGACAGTTTGAAAACGTAACATTTATGTAGCACTCCAGAATTTTTTTTTTTTTTTAAATTTGTGTCTGTACAGGCAATAAACTAAAAAAATATAATGCTATCATGAGTACTAGAGGAGCACGAGGCTAGAATAGGCGATAATAGTTAAGGTGCTAAATGAAGTTTATCATAACGTGAGATGACTTCCTCCATAACAAAAAAAATTACAAAATTCCTAATGGATTACTCTGTTATATTTTTTTGGCACTACACGAGAAAATTTACCTATTTAAGTTTTATTGTTAACTTAAGACTTATTATTATTATAACAGCGTAAAAACATGAATTACGATATACATAGGATATAAAATTATCACACACACATATCGTTCACCAAAAAGTTAAACAATTTTATATTTTTATTCCATGAATAAAAAAAATTGAAAAGACCTGTTATTAAATTTGTGACACGTACTAAAAATATTTATTTGTTCTTAATATTAATATTTCTTAATTATTGTTTACAAAAAAAATCATAAGTCATATGTACGAAAACTTTCCTTTTATATCTAGAAAACAAACAATTCCAAAAACCGGTACTGTAGCTTAAATTTAATTAAATCAAAATATTTGTCGTGCTGCGATAAACGTCTATCACTGCAACAGTTGTTCGAATAGACTGAATATAAAAATAAAGTATGTTGATGAAATATATATCAATGGAATAACAAGCAAACAGTTGTACCTATAACACGCTATTTTATAAATAAATAACTATCAATTAAAATTTATTTTCTTTGCCTTAGATTTAACAGCACAGAGTGCACTGTACAGTTTACTATTTACACAGGAACCCCTAATCTGGAATGTAACCTGTAATGAGATCGACTAAACTACAAGTGACCTATTTTCTCGGGTCAACCAATAAAACAACGAAACATTATGATATTATTAATGCCCAAGGATGGGAACGGCAGACATTCTGCGATTGTTTTGTTATCTAATAAACTCTGTGGAGATCCTCATAACTTACTTTACCGCCAGAGCTTTCCAACGGATTGATTTTCGAGATTTACTCTTTGCTTACTAAGAGAAGTTATAAATTTTTTTACAATTAACGTAATATAAAAACTTAGAATTGGAATGGTTTGAAAGTTAATGCGGAATGAAACAGTAATATAGAGCTTAACACAGTATTACATAAAACGGAAACAACAGTAATAGGTCTAAGGAAGGTTAAATACAGGTTGTATTTGGAAACAGGTAAAAACGTATTTAAAATTTTTTAAAGTTTATTTTTAGTAGTGTATAAGGATAAGTTGTTTCTATTTCAAAATTATTTGATTCGTGTGTTGCCTTAGAAAAATATAAATGACTCTTTATTGAATATTTAAAAAATAATCGATTTTCTGCAAAATTATATAAAATATAAGACAAATAAACCCATGAATCATTGCAAAATTAAAATTTGACAACGGTTTTCATTATTTTTTTTAAGCAATGTAATTATATCTGGTGTATACAGCGTTTGTTTTCAACACTTGTACGTGAGTAAGGGAATATATTTAATTATTAAATGTTTTATACATTTATGCCGAGGTTTTAATAATTTGTTTAATCGGTACTTATACTCTACCGGATAATGAAGCGTAGAATAATTTATACCTAATAAAACCGAGTGTATTACGTGTCATTTGGTACTGTGCTGTTATCGCATCGTTATCATACCGATATTCATACCATATAATTGAATTATTGACAAATCCAAAAGTGGCTTACAATATAAACTATCTACTGTGTTAATCAAGCGATACGGGACTGAACTATTTCAATATCTCTTGTTCATGGGCGGAATGCTGTAACTAATATTGCACAGCACCAGATGAAACGTTACATGTACTAGATTGCATTGGACGTGTAAAGTTGTGAAACAGCAACACTGTGGAATATATCTTCCTATTTTATAACTGTTAGCGTGTTGAGTTGGTCATGAATATCTTATGCTGTTCCTACAATGTAATATCTGATATGTACGTGTATGCAACAAAACATAAGTCTAACCAAACCCACGAATATCGGAATTGTGTTTCCTAATGTTCTTGACAGAACCATGAATATCAGGATATGTGTTCTTCACCCGTCCTTGACACCTACTAACACTGGTATTGCAAATATGATTCTGATAAATCTTCGTGATAACATCCCTGTTTGAGGTGTCGAGTTATTGATCAAGGATATGGAGTTATAAGGTAAGTTTCAGAGACGGAGGTTAGTTATGATGTCTTTAAATTTTCCTCTGAGATATTTGAAAAATTACCTTACCATAAAAGTAAAGGTGCCAAATGTTTGAGCTTCCACACTGAAACTCTTATAGTGAAAAGGGTTGGATTATAAGAATATTTATAGAGTTACTTGCCGCATGGTTTTCTTGATAATATAGTTCAAATTGAGGTGATTCTGTATACATCTAGGTTTGGTATACCTGTATCACATGATAGTTAGCTAACTCTTCGCATTCCTAGGATCATAATGACATTGACTTGCGGTTCCAATAGGTCAATGACGTTCCAATAAGAGGTTCCGAGGTTAGTGTAATCTAGGTATTACATACTGTGAAATTGGCTTACCCATGTAATTAAGTCTGAAAAGTTGTTAAAATTGCTGAAGTAACGAAATTTTCGCGAGAACTAACAGGAAATAACGAAGAACTAACAATGTACATTCCTAAAATCGAATTTAATCATTTAAGATTAAATGAAGATATTAAATTAAGAATCATTTAATTTAATTTAAGATTTAATTTTGGTATGCTACTTTTCATGTTGTGAAGTTGGCTTACCCACATTGAATTAAGGTTGTACAGTTGTTAATTGCTGAACTAACGAAATTTTCGTGAGAACTAACAGGAATTAACGAAGAATAACAATACATATTCCGAGTACGTGCTTGTTATTATTTAATGTCGGTAAAATTCGTCATACTGTAAAAATTGGTTTACCTATTAAATAAAGCCTGTAAAATGTTTAATACTAGTGATATAATAATTGTTTCATGATGAATAACGAGAACTAACGAGGAACTAACCATGTATACTTAGAAAATCTAATTATAACGATTTAATCTGGGTAAGCTACTTCTCATAGTGTGAAGTTAGCCTACAAATTGAATTAAGGCTGTAAAGTTATTAATATTGCTGAACTAACGAAATTTTCGTGAAAAATAACAAAAACTAACGAAGAATACGGAAAAAAGTGGATAATCTATTTTGGGTATGTCAAATTTGCAGATCTCCCGAGGTTCAGTTCTGGTACCTGTACAATGGGCGTATTGCTCAATGAAGTCGATAATAATTTTTGTCTTGAGATGTCTGAATTATTAGTAATTATTGTGAATTCATTTAGTTTCTTATGATAAACCTAGTTATTGATAAAGACTAGGAAACACTTAGATCTTTCAATCTACATAAATAGTATTACTACATTTTTTTAAATGTATTTTTATACACATGTATAAAACTTTCATATAACTTTTTATGAGTTCTATTTGCTACTTTCCCTTCTATGATTAGTACCTGCAGTACAGTTTTACCTAAGGAGTTGCCCAGGAGTAAAATATTTTGAATCATGATTTTATAAGGTTTCATTATTAGTATTGAGAAATATTCATATTGCTACTCAACTGTAATTAATAAACAACATCGTATTTCATGTTGTCGAGTATGGTAGTTACCTACTGTTGTATCATTTTGAGTAAGCAAGAAGTGATGTTTACATATCATAAGCATTTACTATAATATTTTACTTGGAATAAAAAAAGTGTTTGTTCTTTCTTATCTTTTTCCCTGATACATTGCCTACTTGTTGCATAAATGCCTAGACTTATTCTAATTAACATGAAAACGTAAAGAATTGCTGATTGAGTTCAAAAATTATTAATTTTGATGGAATGTTATAGACTGGAGTGCAAATATGATTTTCCTCCCTTAACTCCAAAATTACCCTCTGGAATAGAGTTTCTGATCTTCATTACTGGGTATATTTATGCGGATTGGAGTACAGAGATGGAAATACTTCCCCAAAAATCATTTCTGTCCGCTGAAATACCTATTCATATGATATTCAAATTTAGGATCTCTACAACACCAACTCTTGTAGACGTTCATGAATTTAGGATCTCTACAACACCAACTCTTGTAGACTTTCACTAATTTAGCAGCTCTACAACACCAACGTAAACGTTCATGAATTTAGCAGCTCTACAACACCAAATCTTGTAGACGTTTATGAATTTAGCAGCTCTACAACACCAAATCTTGTAGACGTTCATGAATTTAGCAGCTCTACAACACCAACTCTTGTAGACTTTCAATAATTTTGCGGTTTTATAACACTAATTCTTGTAGACGTTCACGAAGTTTTGGTACCTCTGTTGTAAAGATAAAGACTTTTTCTGGTAAATAAATGACAGCAGAAATACATAACGATTACCTATTTCCCATCGAAGAATTGGAAGAATTGACACCTTTTTCGGATGTCCAATAAATTTGTGCCTAGCGAATCGAGATCTGGATCTTGATATTAAAGTTCCTCACAATAATCACAACAGGTCAACTGTGATCCTTGTGAATCTCTGTATGTCCAAGATAGAGTGTTTTATGAATCACATATCCAAAGTTTATTATACGAAATAGAAAGATTTCTGTCTCATGAAAAACGATTTACTGTCATTATTTCTGCCTACGGAATGAAAGAAACATAATCAACTAACTACCATCAATATTGACAGATGGGGAACTCTATGTTACTGATGGGTGTCAGCAGAGAAACTGTTTCATTCAACGGTGTCAAAGGCATTTACTCTGATTAGAAGTGTATGGATTCCCGCTGTATCTGATTGGTAGCGAAACTTCCTAGAACTGATACTGTAAACTTTCATAGTCAGGATGGCCAGGGGATTAATTTGTGTTCATCACTATAGTATATTACGAAAGAAAATATCAGAATGATTGTTATATTTTTGTTGTTTACTGAGAAAAGTCTACAAATCTCCAATGTTAGGTCTCTATCCAATTATGTAAGAAAATGTTTAATAAAAGCATTGAGATCTCTCAACAAACCAAACGCCATACAGTTTTCCTCGTAACTCTTAATGTACTCGCTATGAAAATAATTTTCTTTGTACATTTCAAGGTTTATACTCAATTGGTTTTTAAAATTAGATACTTATTAAAATAAAAGTATTACGAACCAATTCAAGAAAATAACTTATCGCGTGTGTTATTATGCCGCATGTAAAATGTGGTATAATTGTGGGCTACTTAGTATGTCTTTTAATTCGATGTTATGCTATTATCTCATGGTCATCATTGTTATTTATGAAACCAATGTAAAAATGTTAACCTTTTAACTCCAAAATCCAAGGGAACCTAAGTGCTATTGAAAATTTAGGACCTTTCCTCCAAGAGTTGTCGCATAGTTTAACGAGCGGCACGATATGAGTTACAGTCGGGTCCTTAATACAAAATAAGCGATAAGTACTGCTATAGAGGGAGTTTTTAGTGAATTATTTACTAATAGCAAACAAATCTTAAAATCCTGCTTTTATTTTTGAATACAGAGACACTGTTTACGAAGAGATTCAAAAATTTCGAATTAGTTGAAAGAATAAAACTAACCAGGCAAGGACCTGGTAAGCTATTTGGGTAAAATTTAGGTCCTTCATAACTAAATATCATTGTAGGAATATTTTGAGAAAAGGTACATTTCATGTCTGGCTGTTATCTTGTTAAATATATAAATGAAGATGCATTGTTATATTAATTCAATAAGCATCAGGTGCTGGAGTAATTTTATTAAAATAATAAAAACATGTATAACACATCGATATTTTGATGAACAGTGTTTAAAAAAAGCATTTGATCATAACTATATAAACTAATTAATCAATAGTAAGTTAACATTTTAACATCAAGTGAACCACTGCAATTAAATAGAAACGTTTTTAAAATCTTTTAGTCTATTGTATATTAAAGAAATTATTGAAAAATGTCCTTGAATATTTAAATTACAGTTCATTAATCACACTAATATATCGCGGATCTGCGTCTTGCAGATTCTATAACATTTTATGACAACCTAATAATGTAGAAATATACGTGTTTAAACCTACTGATATATATATATATATATATATATATATATATATATATATATATATATATATATATATAAGTAAGTAGGTTTATATATATATATATATATATATATATATATATATATATATATATATATATATATATATATATATATATATATATATATATATATATATAAGTAATAGGTTTATATATATATGTATGTATGTATGTATATACCTGCTTATGTATAAATATACGTATTTAACAACTTCGCTGATACACTACAGACTTGTTTGTCACCGATTAGAGTAAACGATAATGTTTCATTTTAAATGACTAAAAGAGTTTGTAATGTTCCAATTAAATTGATGAAATTAAAATATTTTAAATTTATTGGATACAATTTACAACTTCTTATCCCTAACGGCTCAGTACGAATAAAATTAGATTTTTACGTGTAACTGTCAACCTGAAATGTCAAAGTGAAATTGGATTATTTCAGTTTTATGTTTAATTTGCACAACACTGCTGGTATGATGATTCTCAAGGATGAAATTGTAGTATACTGTAATATTTTCAAGTGTTTAGAGATCCTAAAAGATAAAAGCAAGCATATATATATATATTTATTTGTAAAATAATTGACTTTATTCAATTACAATAAACCCGAATTATGTTTGTAAACATACTGACTTAAACGAATGAATATTATTGCATACTTCTGATACTTTATTTAAAATGGCCGCTATCTTGAAACCTTATTTATTACCTAAAAGTCGTAAAAAAATATCAGTTTTGATTTATGGTGTGAGGTGCCCGTGATAAAAGTTTAACACAAATAATGAATGTTATAATTTATTGCACCCGTTTACTTATCTAATTATAAAGGATATCACTTTATAAATAGCTAGAAAATGATTCAATGGTTAGGACATGCTGTATGATTTGCACAAATAGCAATTTGAATAATTTGCATGAGCAGCGCTTAACGTAATACGCACCTGGCTCGAGGCAATCGACTATTAAACCTCTCAGTCTGCTGGGAATATATTTTGTTAGCGGATTCCAATTGAGAAAATTAACATTAATGGCTCTCTTAGTAACAGCTACGCATAAAGAGGTGCAGTTTGTGACGATCATTAGGTTTTTATTGTCATTGTAAACTATGTGTTAGTGTGTACAGTGTACTGTATGTGTCCGTACTGCAATTACTAGCGGCATTCTCTTATTTCGATTTTACTCTGCAAAACAGTATTTGTTGATTTAGCTAACCAGTAGTATTAACTTAGTGAAAGATATGTTTTCGGGATATTGCTACATAGACTATAGTTTTACGGTTTAATGTTTATTACTTACTTTAAAAGTAAACATACTTTAAGATTAAATTACTTTCTGCAATTGCAATTAGCTTACACTCAAAGTGCTTTAAAAAACTCAATATGTATTTAATTATAGCTTTTATTAACTCAATAGATCTATTATTTCGGGTAATACAGTGTTTCGTTTGATGTCGTTATGGTCATGAGCGTCAGTGACAACTTAGGTCTCCATACGTTTATAATTATAAGAAAAACTGGACACGCTGTTTTACTTGCAGTGTTATTAATGGTAGTCATAGTTTTCGTTGACTTTATAGACAAATTTTGCTTTTTAACGATATAAACATGCTTCATGTATCGTTATGAATAACCATCGGTCTTCATCCAACAGAAAAGACGACAAATTGGTTTCACAACATGCATTGGCTCATAACGAAATATTTAATAATTGTTACACATTAAAAGGGATTTTGTAAAGTACCATTTTGGAAGAAGATTCTTCCAAAATTTAATTATAAAATTTAGAACAAGCATATCAATTAGTCACTTAGTCAAAATTACCTTTTGGATTAAATAAGAAATGATCTGTTAAAAATAGTCTAAATTAATCTAGTAAATCTAAAACAATATATTGTATATATTTTTATTATTTTGATTTATTTTTTATGAAAACAACAAAATTGTTAATATTTAATTTAATTTAAAGTTATTAATCTAAATTTTAATATAAAGCCCTTTTCTTATAATATACCAAGGAGTGTAAAAAATTACATTATAAATCAGAATAGAACATTTCAGCTGATTCTAAAAAAGTATGTTTACTTTTAATTATTAGCTTATATATACTTTTTGTATCCTTTTTGAAAACGGCAATATTAGTCGAAATGTTAAAGGATTTATGTGAAGTCTTTTTCTTTTATTATTTAAAGAAGCCTCTATACACTATATATATATATAAATAAAAGTCATTTGACAGGTATTTGGTCTTCCGATCATATGATAGTTTGCTTATTTAAACACATATGTGAAAGAATCAGCCAAATACAAAATAATTGAATCGTAAAAAGTGTGTTGTAATGGGAGCACATTCACCCGGCAAGTGAGAGATCCGGGTTCGAGTCCCGGCGGAGCAAGTACTTTTTGTGATTCAATGCTTATTGAAATTATATATATATATATATATTATGTATATAATTATAATATATATATATATATATATATATATACATATATTCTACTCAATGTTTTACAATGTTACTAATCCGATGTTTACTAAGGTGAATACCAGACACCTTGGTAAGCAATGAAGGTTAAGAAAATTTACTGGTCTTGGTATACTGCAACAATTTTGCATATCAAAATTACTATAAAACGATGATAGTTAAAAAAAATTAAAAATTTTTGTTAATTTATAAATTATTTATCTTTTAATTAAAGCATTGTTAAAAATTGCGTCCTACCCGTAGATGGAGTTTATATTCATAAATACAGTTTAATTTTCTAATCGTAATATCTAATTTACATTGGAGTATAAATGTTTTTATACAATAAAAACCACACTTAAATATAATTTTTAAAGGTAAAAAAATGTTTAAGTATAAAAAAACATTAATTATTTATGTATATGTGTATTTACTATATATGGTAAGACTAAAATATTCATTTTCACAGTCGAGGAGACGAGAGCCAGTTAGAATTGCATAACCAAACAACTTACTTTTTGTAAAATCTATTGATATTTTTAAGAATGTTAAAGGTCGGTTAAGAACTATACGTCGATGGTCAGATCCCCTTCCATAACGAGATACATTATCACAGGCGTGCGAAGCCTAATCAGTTTTATATTATGATTGGAGTATTAGTACAGAAAACATTTCAGATATACTCATTGCTACATTCATGAATAACGGTGATTTAGGTGCGACCTCAGAAAGACGGAACAGCCACGCGAACAATGGAATGACAGGTAAATGTTTTGTTCAAGGGCACATGGTCCCTTAAAATTAGGGACTCCGTTTTTTTAACATCATATTCTCAGAATTATCGGTCAATATGAATGTATTAGTCTCGCTAACTTTAGTAGTTTTACTTATATTGCAAGCCCAATGATGTCATAGCAGCTTAGTCATGCTTAGTTATGGACAATACAGCGTATGAAAATGTTGTAATTGCTTTTTTCTCAAAAACTGTTAGTGTTATGAAAGAAAGTGTAAGGACATTTTTTGTAGATAATTGCATGATATACAATTTTTGTCTGACATATTTTATCATAAAAATAACCGTTTCGCTGAAAGATTAAAAAAACCCATTTTTACGAAATTTGACCTTGAATAAAAATGTTTGCAGACATGGGATCAATATATTATCGAATTATTGGTAGGTGCTACTGTAATCTTTGTTAACGAACTTAATATACTTACGAGTTTGAGCGCATGAATTAAAATTATTTAGTAAATAAGTTGAATTACGTCATTCTTAAAATTAATAACTTTAAATTCTATATTAAACTGCAGGTTTTTTACATAATCATATATTTGAAAATTCGATCAATATAACTAAGTGTCTTGTATCCAAACTAACTAATGTCTTGATGTTCCGGTCCCAAACTTAAGCAGAAAAAGTTAAGTTGCCTTAAAATAGGAAAATAATTAAAAAAGTTATTTGTAACGTTCTGACCAATCTAGTCTATAAAATTACTTAAAAAGATTCGCACTTGAACAAAATTAAGTAGACATTTAAATATTAAATTTTTATGATGCTATTAATTATTCATATAAATTTAATGTGCAGCACTGATTACGATGTGTTAAGTTTGTTGAAGGAAAGTTATTGAAACAGTTTTCATCAACATAATTCCGTCGATGAATAGGTTAAAAAGCGGTATAAGAGTTAATACAGCCTAGGGAAAGGAATGCCTTACACGAGGTAACGTTTTGTACCGCACGAGAGATACGCAGTAAAATGAGTACTCGTGGAAAGTGAAAAGGCAAAAATGAGACGGAAAGATAAAGAGGTGTTTTAGTGAGAGGGAAGTGAGGGACACAGAGAACGGACTCTAGAGATAATGACGTCATCAATAACTGAGGTTAGGGGAGGGTGAGAATGAAGTGGTGCGTAGGGGGGAAGGGGTATGTCAGTTCTTTAGGGCTTTTAGTGTATGTTTATGTACGCTGAAAACCAATCGAATTTTCAGTTTAGGGGGAGGTTATAAGCTAAAATCTTTATTGAAAAATAATAGTACGAGATATAAAATTTTCACCTAATACTATTAAATTATCATTATATATATACTTGATTGCATGGACAGCATTTTTATACAATAAAAAAGTTTACATCTAGCTTGTATGCAGTACACAGAATTACCTTAATTCACGTATAAAATACTTTAATGACGCATAGTTTTAATAAAAGTTCTGTTTAACCCAACAAATTATCCTTAAGGTTTGTTATGTTTTTAGTTAGCTAGCTACTAGTCACCTTTAAGCCGTTGGTCCACAGGTTAAGTGTTAGACAGGGGCTTCTTAGCCCTAACTTCGCCCGGTCAAATATGACATCTTTACTTTACTAGCATCTCTTGCCAAAAAGAGTGTTGTAGTTCGATAAATTGATTTGATGACGAATCAGTCATGTTCGTTGTAGCTATCTCTCAAAAACACTGTCAAGATAGTAGTTTAATACTTAACAGTGTGAAATTGCGTATTGGGAAAGCTTAATTCTCGTCCATTATCCTTAGGTTAATTACAAAACGTATTTTATTTATTATACTTTATTTGAATTCTTCAGGATTGCACAGCATGAATGTGATCAAGATTTCCAATTTTAATCCAGGTAAAAAATTGAGAGCCTTATGCTGACGTCATTACGATTAAAAACAATGAATATGGTACAAACACAGAATATATAAATATATATAGTCTGTGGTACAAGGTTCCATATAAATATTTATACTCTAAAGGTTATAGCCTGTTGTGTTACAAGTAGTCTTCACAGTAGTAATTATTACTAAGTATTAAGCTGTGTTCATATAAATTTTGTCATCGACTGTGTAAAGTCCTTTGTCAATCGCTAATGAACCGACCGGTATTTCAAAGGAAGTCATTTTTCATTTATTTTTGATAACATTCCCCACATAGGCTTTCCCTTCCCCAACCCTCTAGGAACTCCCTGAAGGCTTTTCACACTGATTAAACGCTATTCAGCGAAGATAAGTTATAAAGTATAACGTGTTACACTTACCGTAAACAACAGATACCGCACTTGATGTTAAGTTAAATACTTTTAGAAAACTGCCAATTTTATTTCCTGACTAATATAATTTTGTTAAATATTTTGACTTACGTATTAATAAAATATAACTTATATACAATGTCTCGTATTTTCTTTAAAGATACATACACAATGAACAGAAAGCAAATATGAAAAGAGCGAAAGTATAAATTTAGATGAAGCTTCCTTATGGTATCTTAAATCATAGAAGATTTGTAATATAGAGTGATTTCAAATAAAACATTTTAAAGCACACAACAAAAATGTGTACATTGTGACATGAAACTATCCACTGGTATCACAAGAAGTTGAAAAAGAAGAATAAATCAACAGAAGCAAGCTCAAAATCATTTCAAGTACATTCAAGTAAAAACTTACCATACACTAAATAATTGAGTATAAAAAGTTATACAATTTTAAATTTTAAATGTTTACTACAGATTCCCAATAAACATTTTACAAACTTTTATAACTGTTTTGGATCAAATATAGAGGGAATATGCCTACTATTTATGAGAAACCTACGCCAGGGAACAAAGCTATTGTGAAGTTATACACAAAGTTTATGCATTTTGAGAAATTATTCATAAAGCAGCTTTCTAAAAATGCTTTCTCAATGGTTTCTGTCCTTAATGTCTGCATATAATCGCTCCCTACAGAAAGTTAGTTAGCTCCAGTTAGTAAATTGAGTAGATGAATTTTTAATCCGTGTAATAGAAGGTATAATAGTTTTGTAGAAAACGATATTGGCTCTTTGGTTCGTCTCTTTTGTCCTATTGCCTCTTACAGACGAATTTTGTAATTTGCCATTAGTTTCTAGATTCGTTTTTGTACACAGTTATAGATTTAAATGGATTTAAATATTTATCCAAGCATAGTGCACTATATAAATTAGATATGTACATAATATTTATATTCATTTCAATTTGTAGAATGTTGTTTAATGTTTATCAAAATACATTTTTAACCTAAATTAACGTTATCAATTGATAATAACGGAACTAGCATTGACTATGTTCTTAGGAATATCGTTCAATCAAAAGATTCAATCCTGAAAAGTTTTGTAATAGTTTGTGAATAATCGATACTGGATGATTTCAGAAACTTTATTATTAAAAGAATGTCTTGATTTTAGTACTGTAACTCGTTTTTAGAAATCTATACATATTGTCTGTCAATCAAAAGCTCCTACATTCGTGATTTGCCTTTTGTGGATTTAAAAGACATTAGACTATATGGCTCTGACTCATTGGCTTCCAGAAATCAATGTTTTTAATCCATGAGACCATTTTGTCTAGTTTAACGCAGCTGATTACTAAAACACACAGTTGAGTTCAGGGAGTTATTCTCAATCCACTCTAATATGAGACATATCTTTGCAAGCCTGTTTTGTGTCAAATAAACTGTCATTTAAAGAGCTTAGGCTTGAGATATATACTCGTATTGCTTTAACGTCACATGAGTATAGAAAATTATTTTCTGGCGATAAAGCAAGTATTAAGATAATTAAGTGCGACTTGCGAGCTCTTTACATTATTAATCGATAATAATATAACAAAATGACCAGGCATGAACTTATGTGTCTCATTTTAAACATTTATAAAACATCTTATGATATAACATACAACATAAGAGTACGCAGAGTAAGTGCGTAATGACCAGGCATGAATTATGTGTCTCATTTTAAACATTGATAAAACATCTTATGATATAACATACAACATAAGAGTACGCAGAGTAAGTGCGTAATGACCAGGCATGGATTATGTGTCTCATTTTAAACATTGATAAAACATCTTATGATATAACATACAACATAAGAGTACGCAGAGTAAGTGCGTAATGACCAGGCATGGATTATGTGTCTCATTTTAAACATTGAAAAACATCTTATGATATAACATACAACATAAGAGTACGCAGAGTAAGTGCGTAATGACCAGGCATGGATTATGTGTCTCATTTTAAACATTGATAAAACATCTTATGATATAACATACAACATAAGAGTACGCAGAGTAAGTGCGTAATGACCAGGCATGGATTATGTGTCTCATTTTAAACATTGATAAAAACATCTTATGATATAACATAAACATAAGAGTACGCAGAGTAAGTGCGTAATGACCAGGCATGGATTATGTGTCTCATTTGATAAAACATCTTATGATATAACATACAACATAAGAGTACGCAGAGTAAGTGCGTAATGACCATGGATTATGTGTCTCATTTTAAACATTGATAAAACATCTTATGATAACATACAACAACATAAGAGTACGCAGAGTAAGTGCGTAATGACCGTACGCTAGTGAGGGAAAACTGGTTGTGCGAGATCACGCACTCGTGCAAAATAAACTTCCTTCTATTTCAATGCAACGCGATGTGTGCCGACATCCCACGCGGTGACAAAATCAGCAACGCAGAAACGTGAAGCGCTCGTTGGCCGTATAGATGAAAGCTATTATATTGTTCTTGAGGAAAATATAAGTAAAGTAACTTTACATTTATAACTGCTTATAACTATTTAGTTATTATTCAGATTTCGAGAACGCAGAGTTTCTACTTCTTAAGGAAGAATATATTAACTACCGCTATAAGTATTGTTATAACAAGTTTATAACAGGATGATCAAGTATTCCTTAATTTAGTATTTTAAGATAGCTGCCACAGATAAATAGCTATCCTGGAGATCAAAAGTAAAATTGTAATGAAGTGGAATGAAAAACTGTTGAATGAATGTGGAATGAAAAAAGTGTAAACAACAAACAATGATTTTTAATGAGTATAACATTAATTCAATTGATATTTTTAAATTCTTATGCACATAATGTGTTTCAGCTAAGCTTTAATTGATGTATACAATATTATTTGTTTCAGTTTATGACAAGCTCATATAAAGTAAGTAAATATAGTTTTTTTTAAATTATATCATAATTTACCATACAATGCTGGCACAATATTTCATCACACTTATTTTCAGTGAATACCTAATTTTTATTCACAACTTTTTCCATGCAATACTAATCACTACTCCAAATAATATATTGTAGTAACTGGCTTAAAACCAGCATATGTCTATTTTTGGCATTGCTAGACATGAACCCAAATAATACATAGTCAGAATGACACTAGTAAAAACATTCTAGTTCTTGTTACAGACAGAACATCATAGTCAGATAGAGCTTGAGTAGAATAGCTATTTTGTGCTCCTTATACTGGAAATTAAGTTACTATCGAGATTTCTTAAAAAATCTATTCATGTTCAAGAAATTAATAATGATGACAGAAATTTACTTATAGTTTGTTTTAATATTTTATGATCTGTGAATACAGCCTATTACTTACTTGTTATCACTTACTATAAAAATTATGCCTGGAAGTTTTACATATATCATTTGAGCAATTTCTCTTTAATTTTTTTAGGATAGTGAAAGACGGCTGAAAGATTTATTTGAAACGTATTTGTATTTGTTATACATACTTACTATGATTCCTTATTTAATGTTTCAGGTGGGTGTCAATAGCGAGCTATGGTAAGTTAAAAATTATCACAACATTGCAGCACAAGGATTCGAGGAAGCATGTTTATTTTGAAGAAAGGAAAGATAAAATAAGAGTGTCTCACATAGGATCAGCATTATTCAACTTCATGCTTAGTGAGCTTAGATAAGGCATCTTTTTAAAGTTAAGCAGACTCCTAAGTCAACATTTTACTTAATTTTCTGTAGGGTCAACATTGTCAGTAATAATTTAAACTATACCCAATCAGTAACCTTCTTTTTATAGCATCGAATAAAAAGTTATGGGTTTCAAATCAATTAACAACACATGAAAATTTGAAAATAAATAAAAATATCTGTTACGGAAATGAAGTTAAAGGTGCATTATTTCGTAAATACTGCTAAGGGCGATTGAATGATGACATCCAGCGTTTACTCTAACGTAAAAAAAACGAAAGTAAAATGTCTTCAGCAAGTTTTACTGTGAGATGAGTGAAGTTCAAACATTTTTAACATCAAGATATAACAAACACTGCGGCGCAGGTTTTACTGTAAGTAAACAAGTCTCTCCCACAGGATAGCCTGTTATACGTAGTGTTACCACGCTTCACCCCTTCGTTTGTTTCTGTTGCCGCCATCCCTTAGGGATCGGTGTTGGCAACTGTTGAATCATTATTGAGCTAAACTTGTGTGTGTAATATATTATTACCAACGTTTTGAAGGGAAGGTTTGTATTCATGTTATCCCCGCCCTATGGTTTCCTAGAATTACTCACCCTGCGGTGCTGACCACCAAGATCTGCTCTTAGAGAAATGCTCTTATCTGATTTGATCAGACTTCGAGAATCCTCTCGGTATAAGAGACTTCGTACAATAAAGTTAACATAGTTGAAGGGTTGTTATTTCTTACTTGATTTCCAAAAGGTGTATTTTAATATTATTAAAAAAAAGGGTTGTCTTCACAAAATAAGGGTTATTATTTAAGAAAACACATATAGTTGTTATATGATTTCATTAAATGTGTTTAAAACTGTTCCGCGCATGTTACTTATTTATTAGTTAGTATATAATAATTTAGAAAACAATCATAAAATACCTTTTATTTAGATTAGGATTGAATGCAATATTTCTAGTCGTTTTCCGAAAATTTCTAAGTAAACACATCCTTGCCTATACCCTCGTAACAGCTAAAAAGAGAATAATTTAGCAAATAATAACATTTTGTGTATTATTCATGAAAATTAGACGATTAAATGCTGGCCGTTTTCTAATTACTAATTGAAATTTGTATAAATATATTACTGAGTTATGGGCTTCAATAACTCTCAGTGAAATTCCATGGTTGGTCATGCACCGGCGTAAACTTCATTCTTGCATATGTATAAATGAATTTTATAAAAATTTAATCTGAGATGAAATCTTTCTCGAGATATCTTGCCACATGATACGTTCACATTTGTCTTCATTAAGTTAGGTTTCATTGCAGTGAAAATAATGAAAGTCCGGTGAGATAAGGAGGTGCTACAACAAAAGATGAGTGCGCTTCAACACTTACCACCGAATTTTAACATTGACTTTCCACTCTGTTATATTTTACACCATGAATAAAAATGAATAAAAAATAATACATGTTAAAATGTCATCATTCTACTAAATTTGTGTAGAAAATTATACAAACAAATACAATTTCTCCATCCCCTGGAGTGATAGACTTCGCTAATGCTCAGGTAATTACTATAAACCTATAATATGAGAATTACAGTAGCAGTGTGTTGACTCACACAGTCACGTAAATTAGACACTACGACAATCGATAACCATAATAGGCACAATAATATGTGCATATTAATGTAACTACAGCACGTCTATTGATGTACGTAAAAAACTGTATTTGTATTCTTTTCATGATTATGAAATAAAGTGTATAGTATATTCTTATTAAATATACTACATATAATACAACAATCATCAGGTAATTACTATAAACCTATAATATAAGAATTACAGTAGCAGTGTGTTGACTCACACAGTCACGTAAATTAGACACTACGACAATCGATAACCATAATAGGCATAATAATAAGTGCATATTAATGTAACTACAGCACGTCTATTGATGTACGTAAAAAACTGTATTTGTATTCTTTTCATGATTATGAAATAAAGTGTATATATATATTCTTATTAAATATACTACATATAATACAACACTCATCAGGTAATTACTATAAACCTATAATATGAGAATTACAGTAGCAGTGTGTTGACTCACACAGTCACGTAAATTAGACACTGTGACAATCAATAACCATAATAGACATAATAATAAGTGCATATTAATGTAACTACAGCACGTCTATTGATGTACGTAAAAAACTGTATTTGTATTCTTTTCATGATTATGAAATAAAGTGTATAGTATATTCTTATTAAATATACTAGATATAATACAACAATCATCAAATTAAACGCGAAAGTTTGTAAAAACGATGTTTGGATGTTTGTTACTCAATTTTACGAAATTTGAATTGTATATCATTTGGATATCAGAATAATCGATAGAACTTTTGTAAAAGAAATTCTAATCATTAAAAATATTTATTTCAGAATTTTGTATTTCCATAAACAAAATACAGGCTGTCGTCTTGTGCTATAAATAGTTATGACGTATTATCTGACGGTTACTATAGGTGGCAGAGGTGGAGAATTAAAACCATTGAGTTTATTGTGGACACTCGAAATTAATTTCCTTTCAAATTGTGATATGGCATATTTACATAGTAGCCGAACGAAAAAAATTGATGAACCGTGCAATAATATACGTAATTTTACGAATTATTCGATCTCTGACTACAATTTGAGTAAACAAACGAGCGGAGTAAGACTGTTACCATTTTAAATAGAATTACAAAGAAATATTAACTAAATAGAATTATATTTTCGTAATCGGGTCAAGAAGACAAACTCAAACACAATATCGAAAATATAATTCATTAGAAACAGAAGTGCATCCACAAGCGCGAAACCTCAATATTAAGATCCAGTTCCAATTTGTCTTAACCTGTGATCCTATTTCAGGTAAGCACTGAAGTAACATCTACTTTGTGTATGCATATTTCCAATTCAACATAATTAAAGGGCTCCATAAAATTATATTCTAAATGCTTTGCCTTCATTATCAGGCATGTCATATTACAGACTTTGGTTTCATTATTCCTGTACACTAGCCTATAATATCTCAAGAGTTAATGAAGTTATGAAGCCACTTTATAACACGATAATTAAATATTCTAAAGAAATTCGGTTTATTTCATCAATACTTATTTCCCTTATGACATATTTCAATCTCAGACTTAAGTCCTCAAAATTTTGCTCTTAGTAACGTCTGTTCGTAACTAATAATGGCTTTTAGATTTATTTTTTCCAACATTTTAAAACCATGCTTAGGTCATTGTTTATTTTGAGGTTTTTCAAGAGATATTTTATTGAAAACATAATAACGCAAGAAAATTATTTTCCTAAGACAGTAAATTAAATATTGTACTCTAATTTTAAAATAATTGAAGTGAAAAGAGTTTTATATATGTTTTGAAATTTGAAATTAAATTAATCTAGATTAGTTCTTTTAGTTAAGTAATTAAACATTTCCATATAATTTTCTTAATTGTATAGAATCGCTTGATAGAATATTTATTTGTACAGTTTTAGCTTATCTGATAAATAAACATGTCTTGACATTTACAAATGAAAACACACAAACATTGACGTAACAAGAAATCTCCAGTACCTGTGTGTTTGCTTGTTACCGCTCGTACTATAAATACACACACGAGCACTCAAAACACGCAAACACACATCATTAAGTTTACCTCCAGATTACATGTCCGTCTTTTAATTAAGGGTGTTTAAGTTAGCACAGAAAATTCACTATTTTAATATTGAATAATTTGTTTTAACAAGTGAATTTGTTATGATTCATGTAGATTATGCCCATGAATATAGTAGGGAAGGAAGCGTAGTGTTGGAATATATGGAATATTTTAAAGTTACTTTTACATTTTTGCCGACATATTTCTCAAAGTTCATATAAGTTTAGATAAATTAAAATCTAATAAATAGGAAATAATACCTGAATGTTTTTATAATTGGTGTATTATTTAAACGCTGTTTAAATTTTATAACGCAGATAATTAATGAAGTACATCGGTTTGTAAAAGAAAACATCAAGTTGTATAGAAACATCACAATAACCTTTGCCAACATGTAATATGTTTATAGTAACTTTATTTATTGTTTCATTACTGAATGATGTAGACAGTAAACAAGTAGGTTCTATCGTGGAATATTGTTACAGCAGTTCAACGCATTACAACATATTAAATGGCCTCTCTTCCAGAAAAATGTGTCATGTTCTGTTATTAAGTTTATTCTGAAACGTCAATATGGGCGGGAAATTAAAGTTTCTAGAATGGATTTTTTTATCTAATAAAAAGGAAGGTATATGGTTGTGAAATATTGATTTTTTTACCTGAGGATACGCAATCTATTTACCTATTATAACGTATTTGTCAATAATATTTTTTATATTGATATAGGTGCATTGAATTAAATATAAAAATTAGAGATTAATAATTAATCTGGATAAATTAGAATTATATATATGAAATGAGAATTTTAAGTTCAACTCTATTTCATCTTCCACTTAGTGCGGTATCAGAAATCTGAGGCTATCACAGGCTTCTCGACTCCTGAATCACGTCCCCGTGAATAGATAAAAACGTCGGCAGTGAAAAAGCTCACAACGAACTGCAAAGAGTGTTGACATCAGAGACACTTAGACTGAAAATACATGAGTTATCCAGATAAAGAGGCCTTATCATTGTCTCATTAGGTCAACAATTGAGTAAACTACCGCGTTTTAAACACGATCGCAAAGCAAGTTGAGGCAACCGAGTTTTCTACACGTAAAACAGCTTTGGTGGAAAGGGTTGATTGAACGCGAATGTGTTTCCAGTTCACCTTCCGGTTAGTGCAGCATCCGAAATTCCTTCAGACGGACGTGGACTCTACATTCCAACAGTCAGGTGTGTAACAGCGTCAGATGTAAGATGTGGAAATGGAAATGGAGCAGAACTCAACATTTGCATTTAATCAATCCTTCCTACCATAGCTAGATTATAAATGAAAAGCATCCATGAACAAATTATATTTTTTTATTCAAGTGAATGAAAGTTAATTTGACCAAAGTTGTTGTTATTCTTGTTGAGGCTTGTTATTTTTTTCCAATTGGGTCTTTCACATCGGCATCCATCCAACAGATTATAAATCACAAAAAACAAATATTTACTAAAAAACAAATATCAGCTTTTGAATTATTACAAAAGTAAGCCACCTACTTCCAAATGTACGCAATAACCTTTCCATCTGCGCAAAATAAATTTAAAATGAAAAAAGAACAATGCATAATCCGTTGATTTATACAGTACCTAGCGACCTAGAGCACCTAGCAGTACAGAGCGTGCTGTAGGTGCCGCCATCTTAATTGCATTCGCATAAGGGCAATCTTACACTTCATGCTTAGTTGTAACCTTATTTTGGTCGCAGAATTATGGCAGGAAATGTTTAATTTTTAATACCTAATACTCCAAATCAAAATTATCTTTTAAATGTTTCAATGTCTTATCGGCTATTCAGTAATAATCTTACATTCTTCGCACATGTGAAAGTGACAAATTATGAACTAAACAAGGAAAAATAAAAAGGGTTTAGATGTGCATTAGTAAGATCTTTAAAATGAGACATCTTCCATAACCCAGCAGTAAACAATAGGGTAAAAGTGCGTGAGGACTAGCATTGTTCTTATGGGGTAAAACAAGATCGTTACATTATAGTTAGCTCTTACAGTTATATATAATTTGGTTTTTATATAATTTTGTTTTTATGTATATAAAGGTTCAAGAGTTTTCTGTTCTTAGTTGCGACTAAAATTGTATAGTAGTATAGTTGTAAATTGCGTACTCCTTTAAAAATAATATCGTTAGTCTTCAAGAGCTGCTTGTCTGAGTTGTACTGGGATAAAAGGTTCATTGTAGTAAATGCACTAGAGCAATTGTATATTAGTTAGTCTGGGTACTTTGTGCCAAACGACAGGACCTTTTCGAAATCGTTTCATTGTCCGTCTGTCTGCGCAATAACTCCCAGTAGAAAGTTCCTACAGATTTCAAATTTGATACATTTGTTTCTCGAGGACCGAGGAAGAACATTTTAAGGTGAAAACGTCAAAAGGTGGTTCATTTGCATGTCTCTACGTCTGTGCGATAACACTTGATAGAAAGGTTCCAATTACTTAATATAAATGTTGTCAATTATACATTATATACAATATATATTACATTAATATACATTAATGAACATTATGTCAGTTACACATTATACTTTATACATTATAACATATATATATATATATATATATTATATAATAATATAAATTATATAAAGTATAAATTATATTAATATAATTATTAATGTATATATAATATATATACATATATCATATACATTAACTTAATTTTTACTATGTCATCAAGGATTTTGAACATATGAGCACACTCTGCTGTTGTTTATTTCTAAATTTTGATTTGAAGTCTACGGGGTGTGATGTTGTGGTGGTGGAGGGGGGGGGGGGGTGAATGCTCACGTTTTCAGCGTGTAGACAGTAAAGCTTGTCAAGAAATGTTTCTGCCTAATTGTGGATGTTCTGGATTAGTGTACATCGAGAATTAGGTTTAAATGGAAATAGTGGAAATAGTAAATTTCTTCCTAAGGCACAGAAAGAAATATACAATAAAACATCACTAAATAAGTCGTGGAACAAAATGTATATGGATTAAAATTCTTTCTTTGTAATTTTTAACGGGTATTTAATTGTCAGAAGAGTAAAAACTCAGTCTAAGTTTAAGTTAACCTTCGAAATCAATCATATAAAATGGCACAAAAATGAGCGATGAATTCGGTTTCTCCAATTTATAATAGAAATACTTGTTGAATATCTATCTATACATAGTAGAACTACCACTAAATAAAACTTCACTCCAACTGAAACACGTGCGGATTTGAATTTACCAGGAATTCAGAGAACAATATCATAGCGTCAACAGTATTTCAATATGGAGGTTGTGATTAATTAATTTGCTTGATTGTTTTGAGTGGCATAAGCAAACACACGTGTAACCCACCTGTAACATTTTATATTGGTATTGATACTATCTAAATGAATGTTTATCAATGTGTGCTGGAGTATATATAGTATCATTGTTTTCAACAATAATTTTGTAGTTGACCTCTCTCAATAAACTAATTTTAAAACAAACATGCATATATTAAATTATAAACAGTACATTTCTTGCAATTTATTTTATCTATTAGATTTTTTATCTTATACTATACTCATTTCAATCATATTTCACTTAAATTAATTGAATTACTTTACAGTATGATTGGCCTTTTTAATATATAAGCAATCATGGACGATAAACGTACAAATATAAAGGATGCTATTTGAAATAATGTACCACATAGGTAAATTACTTTGTTTAGAGATTTCAATATTCAGTTCATAAAAACAATTGGAATATCCGCATCTTATTTGTTTGAGTTTTAATTTATAATTCAGTTATATCAAAGTACACGCATAAGCCTTGGTTATAGAGGTAAAGATGAACGTTGTAAATCTGTGAAGAGGGGCCTCATTAGACTCATTGCTAGTATAACTGCTTTTTACATAGGATTTCCGAAATCCATCTGATGCTCGTGAACAATGTAGCTGGCTTACAATTTCATTTTGAATCCACAAATTAAATGAGGAAAATTAGTGGAAATATATGATCTCTCAAATATTTTTAACGTACTATTTTCGAAAGTCTTCCGAGACACCTTTAATCTTTCTATTCTCACCTCTTAAAGTTCTTTTCATACAAGCCTTGAAGTAACTTTGGAATATTAGGTTTAAGCAGTATACCTGAACAGGTATGTAGGCATATACGACTTCCATAGGTCCAAATGAAGGTCAAATGTATGTCTGACAATTTTTAAAACACTGATCGCTTTTTTGGTACTGCCCACTTTATTCACAGAATGACTTACAGAATAGCCTATTACTAATTAGTGGACACATAGTATTATGCTTCAGACTATATTTATTTCAGATCCCCAGAACAGTTGTTAAGTAATAACGTTAAAGAATTAATTGTCTATTAGCTCAACATTATTACTCAGCATGGGCTTTAAGACCTCGAGATCGAGTAAGTAGGAGAATATGGCCTGAGAACATAATTATAAGTAAAGTTTTAAATGCTGTAGAAATTCTGGTGTAAGGTTTACCAGTTTTCTAACAGTTTAACATATAGTACGTTTATTTTTTGCAATGAAATAGTCATCTCACAAGTGAGGTCCTATCTAATTTCAATCAGTTTTGTCGGTTGAATACATAAAACGTTTATACTTTGATTGAGGTTAGCACACTCGGCCTATTTTTGTTGTTTGAAACCAGGGCTGTGGACGATGATGAAATAAAATTGTTAGTTTTAATAGTGGTAACAGTTTTCCCCAAACAAGTACTTGAACTCCTATTTACAAACAAAAAAAACTATTTTTAAAACTTCAAGAAATTTCAGTAAGAGAATGATGACACAACTGTACCATCATCATTAAAAATTGTCATTATGAAATTACAAAAACTGTACATGGAAGCTTTTTATCAAAATAAAGTACCACATTTATACAAATGCAGTTTATAAGGAAATCCTGTTAAATATGATTGTAATTTGATAATATGGTCATATTGTTATTGTAAGCCATACATATAAATAATATTCTCCTAACAGGTTAAGATTCGCGTTGGACATCTCAAATTTTTTAATCTTAGAAAGTTTAAATTTTATTGCATAGGTAGTTAAAATATGAAATATACCGATATGTAAAACGAATAGTGTATGTGCTTTTGTAGTGAAACCGTAACCACTGCAATCATGTAATATGTTTATAATGTAACGCGAAATGTTTCCCCGGTGAATGATGTCGGATGTAAGCAACTCAACTTGGTCCAGAGATATTTAATTTCACGGAAGATGAACACATTCCAGAATATTAGATGGTCTCCACCAGCAAAACTGGTGGTGTTTACGTGTAAGCAATTAATGATGTAAATATATTAGATAAAATTGAATTCATACATCAGTATGCATGTAACATATTCAAACTATTTTAGCAATATTATATAATATACTTAAAAATTACATAATTTGTTGTTACGATATATTCACTGTTAGCATAAGTAACATAATGAATAAATAACAACGAAAGATAAATACGTTATTAATTAGATAATTGCAACAAATTTATTAGTGTTATAAATATAAAATAATGTCTGGAACCATTATAACCATTTCAGTAGTAACTTCAATGTGGCATGAGGCACGTACCAACTTGACAACTAAAATAGCAGCTTTCAGTTTGTTAAATAAATACATATGCCAAATGTTCACGGTAAAAATAAATTGTTTAAAAGTTGTATTCTAAATTAATGAGAATACATTTGTCAAGTGACGTGTTGCTAGTTGCTCTGTAATAGCATAGTATGTCCAAAAGTGAACACTGTATTTGTATGCTGAACAGTCTGGTTACTGAAGCTATGAGAGTTAATTTGGCCGAAGTTGTTACTTTGTTGAGGCCACTCCGTTGTTTGTCTAATTGATTCCCTCTAACTGGCATCACCCTTATTAATAATTTTGACTTATTTTAAATTTTTACAGAAACGTATGGAATCTTTATAATTACACATCATTACCAACATAATGTTCAAATTATGAATTTTAAAGCTAACCAACCATTTAAATTTTGTATTAAAATTAGCTATGAATTGAGGTATTCTTAGAACTATAGCTTTTGCAATAAAGTTTTAAATTGTTCTGAAATATTTAAAAGATATCTATGCCACCTAGTTAGGTTAGGTACTGTAGAAAGTATTTCTAAGACTGTCAGTACATACTGACTCATACATAATACTTTATTTATGTTAATTTTGTTAGTTGGTTTTTATACTTTTAAATCTTTCTTGAGAAGGGTAAATTCCGAAATATTGAAGGGAATTATACAAAGAAGTCTTCTTTATGTGAATGTGTGCGCGCGTGCTAACACACACACACACACACACACACACACACACACACACACACACACACACACACACACACACACACACACACACACACACACACACACACACAACAAACAATCATTTCTAATTGTTATTCCGAAGTTAGCTACCTATTGATTGAGTGCCAACCAACCAAACACTAAATAACACCAACCAACACACAGATAGCTAAAATAAATACAGGCGCTAATTCCTGGAAATACATACTGTAATATGGTGGAGTATTTCTGGGGCCACACAGTTGATACAAGATGGAATTAAATACCCAGTTTTTACAGGATATTTACCACCCCAATTTTCTCTTAGTTGTCCGTAAACACGTGAA
This sequence comes from Homalodisca vitripennis, assembly GCF_021130785.1. NCBI lineage: Eukaryota > Metazoa > Arthropoda > Insecta > Hemiptera > Cicadellidae > Homalodisca > Homalodisca vitripennis. The sequence continues at coordinate 190,012,825 of NC_060207.1, forward strand.
TACATCCTTTCTTGGAACAAGGCCTGGACGTGAGTCTATACGCTTTTATACCATCACTCTCCAAACATGGCTTAATTAGATTCTTTGCTTGGCAGTTTATAAAAAAATGTAGCAATCTTAAGTTTGAAGCTGAGTTTTTTCGGCTGAGACTAAAGTAATGCTAGATGTAGAACAAAAGAAAAAACGAATAAAAATACAGTTAACATAATATCTACACCTATGTTATTTCAGAATGATGAAGAACTTTGTTAGCTAGATCTAAATTTGGAGAGCTACACTTAATGTACACGTACTGATTTCTTATTACAATACACAATCTAGCGATACTATTATTTTGTATTATACGTACTTACTTACTTTGAATGTAACTGAAACTTAAGCATTATAATGACATGTATGTCTTTGAATTGATCTCTAACTTTTGTACAGGACTTAAAAATCAGCAGAGATATCACTGAGTGGTTTGTTATTATGTTATTCGACAAGACCTACGTATGAACTAAATCGGACACAAACTAATTGTACACGCAGGCTTGCTATATGCCCCACTGACATGTTTCCCCAATACCAGTAACATCACGATCAAGTTGATGTTGTTAAGCCACCCAATTAACTGGGATTAGTCCATGTTTTGCCTCACTCTCGGAATCAAACAAACAGCTCTTGAGTGCACGATTTACTGAAGGTTTTCGGTTGTAAAGTTCTATAGGGATTACTTTATAGATATACGTTTTATGAATTAACAATAGTGTAATTTATAGTATACCTAGAGCTTAAACCTATTGTTCATTTGTAATATGAAACCCATCACTGCAGTTTTAAATATGGGAATAATAAAGTCTATAGAAATAATTACAAAAGCATTTCACCTATTGTCCAATCGAAAATAAACTTTCGCTAAATTAAGTCTACATATATCTCGGCCATTATGAGTTTGAGTTATATTGTTTTATATATAAATTGTCTAGTATTTGTGATTTAATATGTTTATAGTCATTTATAAACCTCTCATTGAGGAATAGTTTTCAAGTTATCTAAGTATATTAGAGTGTAAAAAGGGGACTATTGTCCAAAAAAAACCAATGTAAGAGAGCAAAGCAGATATGTTGTAACATCAAGTCATAAACAACGATTTTAACTTTAGAGAACGAGATTTAGGAATCATCTTTCTGTCCATACTATTCTGTAAGGGCTGTTCTCCTCAAAAAGGTTCAGGGTAATCTTATCATAAAATTTACGTAGGTGACCTATATTTTAAAATATTTTAAACTTGTGCAACTACATAAATTCTAAAATGTTGTGTAGAAGACTATTTTTGGATCTTAGACCACTCTTTTTCCGTCCGGCTAGCCCATGCCATTTCCTTAAAGGTCTATCAAAAAGTGTGCTCATAATCCTAATGAGATAGTCGTTTATTTATACAGTCACATTGTGTTTACTTTCGTTCATAGTATTTCATTTAATAATTTGCCAAAAGCTTTTAAACCTCGGTTATCATTCTGTTACAAGAACAATGTGCTTTGATGTGTTCACATACGATAAGAAGGTAAGGTTGGTGGTAAGGGCTGACTCCTGAAGAGATCCCTTGCGGAAGCATAGCAGTCTCTTATCTCGAACACGTCACCTCATAAGAAAGTCACCTTTGTTCCAGCCTCGTTCAATCAAATCATACATATAAAACTGCTTCTATTTTGATTTTGAACGCTTTCTTACATTCTTTGATCACTCACTCGTTCCAATATATCAGACTGTTCTCATCAGCATCGGCTGGTGTAATACTAGTGGATTGGTTTGTTCTAAAACCAACCATAATTAGCTGTATATACAGAATATTTACGTTTTATTTCTTTTTTTATAGAAGTGTTTTTTAATTATTACACATATGTCCAATTTTACAAACTCATATTTTCTTAGGAGACTTTCTGTAAGAGTATTGTGGATATCAAACGCTATTCTGAAAGCCCTATAGCATTATGGTAACTGAACAAACAAATAAGCTATTCTAATGTTCTTTCTACTTACTATTCTGATTTTATTGAATATAATCCTGGCACATAAGGGATTAAATAAAAATTTATTTATATTCTGATTTACTGACTTAGTGAAAGATTCATGTGTTTGCATTTCATTCGTACTGACTGAGGGTATATACTCTCTCTGAGATCCTTTTCGTATTTCATAATTTCCTCTTTTAATCCTTATTTATCTGAGCAAGCTCTTTACTCTAACAAATAACAATCTCGAATTAAAATTTTCAATGCAGTAACGATCTCAATTATAATTGTATCAGGGGACATTAAAAATGCCCGAAAAAATAACTTTACAATTACAAACGATCCAAAATCATATAATTAATTTTAAGCTCTTTAATTAATGAATTGCATATTATTCTACCATAAAGAATTATAATAATATAGAATTTTCATTTAGAGACAATAAAGTTTTTTGCTCAAAACATATATAAAAATAATTTGTTTCTTGAATACGTTTATCGGAAGTGTACTAGTAATATAACTAATAAAATATTTGTGATCGTTTTCAATACTTATCGTTAATATTTATTTCTTGTTCCAGGTGCGTTTCCATAGCAAACCAGTATTATGGTAAGTGAAATAGTTATCACGAAATTTTAAAACAAAGATTCGAGGTAAAATTAGTTTACTCTGAAAGTGAGTGACTTTCAGTACCAAGGAAGGCAACACAAAGGTTTATCTCATGTAATATCAGTAATATTCAATTTCATGTCATGGGCTTACACAAGGGTCTCTCTTTAAAGTTCATCATCGTTCTTATGCGTTGGTGTTATGCATTCTTTTCCTTATGAACATAGTTGTTTGAATGTTTTACTGTGGATTAATTTACGAGTATAATTGGATTTACGTTAGTGCCATCACATAAAGAGTGAACAAGTTTTCAAATAAGATATAAAATTCTATACAAAATGGTTTAAACACAATAGCACGAAATGGTTCGAAAGTTAAATTATTAACAATGAAGTAGAAGTTTTTCCTTCGAATGTTGACGTTTCTAGAATGGTGAAGAACGCTCTATGTACAAGTAACTCAAAGTTTTTAGGGCGTGGACAAAATACATTTTGGAGATTTGTCAGGATATGTAACAGATCAAAATTTTTGATTGATGTCATTTGTTATGTCTCACAAAGACTGTGCCGCAGGTTTTAATGTAAGCGAACAAAACTTGGTTCTTCCCACTGGATAACCGGTTATCCCTACCGTACCCTCACATCCCCCCACTCTTGTTTGTTTCCACAACCATCCTCCCAGGGCTCTCACGAGAATATCTGTGTGAAGCTTCCTATATCAATGTATGTGGACGCTGAAATAATTTTAATGTGAAAGCATTTTCTGATAGTTTAATCAGTGAAAATGTAGATCAGGTGTATAATCACGTTGCAAGTATTCCTAAAACAATGCTTGTGATTAATACTTGATTTTTCCCTGAAATCTTTTTTAAAGTCGTCTTAATTTGAAGATCTCATTATTACGCGTCTAATCCCAATGTTTAGTTTTTTTGTAAAGTGTATACTTTTTTAAATATTTATTTGACGAATTACAGGAAAAGTTTGAGATTTTTTCTGAATAACGAAAAAAACATCGTAAAAATACAAAAAGGGCGTTTGGATGCATATTAATTATATCTTTAAAATGAGACATGTCGCGTGGTTCTACTACTTACAAGAAGGTCGTAATACATATAGTATTTACATAGTTCTTATGGAGCTGAAATAAAGATGTTCGCCCTTACAGCAGGAGTTTACCTATTATTTATTTTTTATTCATCGTCACCCAGTATATCATAACTATGACACAAAATGCAGATCGTCCTTGTTATCACTCACCCGTCGTGGTTGCTTCGGATCACTCAGTTCTGCAGTGCTGACTAGCTGCGAGAATCTGCTCTCAGAGAGTTACCCAGTATATCATAACTATGACACAAAATGCAGATCGTCCTTGTTATCACTCACCCGTCGTGGTTGCTTCGGATCACTCAGTTCTGCAGTTGCTGACTATCTGCGAGAATCTGCTCTCAGAGAGTTACCCAGTATATCATAACTATGACACAAAATGCAGATCGTCCTTGTTATCACTCACCCGTCGTGGTTGCTTCGGATCACTCAGTTCTGCAAGTGCTGACTATCTGCGAGAATCTGCTCTCAGAGAGTTACCCAGTATATCATAACTATGACACAAAAATGCAGATCGTCCTTGTTATCACTCACCCGTCGTGGTTGCTTCGGATCACTCAGTTCTGCAGTGCTGACTATCTGCGAGAATCTGCTCTCAGAGAGTTACCCAGTATATCATAACTATGACACAAAATGCAGATCGTCCTTGTTATCACTCACCGTCGTGGTTGCTTCGGATCACTCAGTTCTGCAGTGCTGTTTATCTGCGAGAATCTGCTCTCAGAGAGTTACCCAGTATATCATAACTATGACACAAAATGCATATCGTCCTTGTTATCACTCACCCGTCGTGGTTGCTTCGGATCACTCAGTTCTGCAGTGCTGACTATCTGCGAGAATCTGCTCTCAGAGAGTTACCCAGTATATCATAACTATGACACAAAATGCAGATCGTCCTTGTTATCACTCACCCGTCGTGGTTGCTTCGGATCACTCAGTTCTGCAGTGCTGACTATCTGCGAGAATCTACTCTCAGAGAGTTACCCAGTATATCATAACTATGACACAAAATGCAGATCGTCCTTGTTATCACTCACCCGTCGTGGTTGCTTCGGATCACTCAGTTCTGCAGTGCTGACTAGCTGCGAGAATCTGCTCTCAGAGAGTTACCCAGTATATATCATAACTATGACACAAAATGCAGATCGTCCTTGTTATCACTCACCCCGTCGTGGTTGCTTCGGATCACTCAGTTCTGCAGTGCTGACTATCTGCGAGAATCTGCTCTCAGAGAGTTACCCAGTATATCATAACTATGACACAAAATGCAGATCGTCCTTGTTATCACTCACCCGTCGTGGTTGCTTCGGATCACTCAGTTCTGCAGTGCTGACTATCTGCGAGAATCTGCTCTCAGAGAGGTTACCCAGTATATCATAACTATGACACAAAATGCAGATCGTCCTTGTTATCACTCACCCGTCGTGGTTGCTTCGGATCACTCAGTTCTGCAGTGCTGACTATCTGCGAGAATCTGCTCTCAGAGAGTTACCCAGTATATCATCATAACTATGACACAAAATGCAGATCGTCCTTGTTATCACTCACCCGTCGTGGTTGCTTCGGATCACTCAGTTCTGCAGTGCTGTTTATCTGCGAGAATCTGCTCTCAGAGAGTTACCCAGTATATCATAACTATGACACAAAATGCATATCGTCCTTGTTATCACTCACCCGTCGTGGTTGCTTCGGATCACTCAGTTCTGCAGTGCTGACTATCTGCGAGAATCTGCTCTCAGAGAGTTACCCAGTATATCATAACTATGACACAAAATGCAGATCGTCCTTGTTATCACTCACCCGTCGTGGTTTGCTTCGGATCACTCAGTTCTGCAGTGCTGACTATCTGCGAGAATCTACTCTCAGAGAGTTACCCAGTAAATCATAACTATGACACAAAATGCAGATCGTCCTTGTTATCACTCACCCGTCGTGGTTGCTTCGGATCACTCAGTTCTGCAGTGCTGACTATCTGCGAGAATCTGCTCTCAGAGAGTTACCCAGTATATCATAACTATGACACAAAATGCAGATCGTCCTTGTTATCAACTCACCCGTCGTGGTTTGCTTCGGATCACTCAGTTCTGCAGTGCTGACTATCTGCGAGAATCTGCTCTCAGAGAGTTACCCAGTATATCATAACTATGACACAAAATGCATATCGTCCTTGTTATCACTCACCCGTCGTGGTTTGCTTCGGATCACTCAGTTCTGCAGTGCTGACTATCTGCGAGAATCTACTCTCAGAGAGTTAACCAGTAAATCATAACTATGACACAAAATGCAGATCGTCCTTGTTATCACTCACCCATCGTGGTTGCTTCGGATCACTCAGTTCTGCAGTGCTGACTATCTGCGAGAATCTGCTCTCAGAGAGTTACCCAGTATATCATAACTATGACACAAAATGCAGATCGTCCTTGTTATCACTCACCCGTCGTGGTTGCTTCGGATCACTCAGTTCTGCAGTGCTGACTATCTGCGAGAATCTGCTCTCAGAGAGTTACCCAGGTGCTCTTAACAGATTTAATCAAACTTCGAGAATGCACTCTGTGTAAGTGGTTTCGGTGCGTGGAATAAAGTTGGAACGCTTGGAGGGTTGTTGTTCCACTTAGACTCACTTTATTTCCTAAACGTATAGTTTATCCTCATTTAAGTAGAATTTTTGTCGGTAAATTTGTTTTTGCTATATGCGCAACTAATTGAGTTCTTGAGTGTTTTACTTACCGTGTAAAAACGGTACGTAATTTATTTATTGTAATGTTTTCAATAACAAAAATAAAATTGCATATTTGCAAGAAGAATTTAAATGTTGTTTTACTTGTAATTTAAATCAAAGCAATGCTTGAACCGTTTTTCCAAGATAGGCCGGGAAGTTAAAAATTTCTTACTAGAATTATTTCAATAATAAAAATACTCAATAAGATGAAAATTTGTTCAGTTGATAAGAAGTTTGTATGTACTATTATTAAAAATGGCATTATAAAAATCTACAATTTATATGTTTTCTTTAATATGATAGAACCTATTCTTTCCCCCGTAAAATAAAAAAATAATTGTTATCGTGTTTAATACACAAAAAACATCCTTAGTATAAAAGCCTTCATTTTATACATATAAAGATGCTTATTTATATGTGTGTGTGTGAGTATGTTATTTTTTTCAGATTGGACAGTGGTTTAATGGAAAGGGGGCTTAGTAAAATGAATATAATAATGTAAGAATAGGCATATCTAATAGTTCCGATCTAAAAAGAATTGGAATATTATTTATTTTCTTTGTTAGTAAATAATATTTTGGTATGGAGTTGTAATTGACGTTAGAATATATTTAAATCTATTGATCAGTATCCCGAGGTTTTTTAATGCATAGATACCTACACAAAAATCAACAAATTTCTTGCCTTTTTACGCTAAAATATATTCTCGTGAAAAACATGGCTATTTATCGGAACTCCAATACTAGCTTTATCAGCAATGGTCACACAAAGCCAACTGTAGCAACCAGGCTTGCCACACTAAGACCGCCATGTTTCACTGATGCCAGTGACGTCACAAATCAAGTTGACACATTTAAGCCGTCCTATTGGTATTAGTCTGTATTTTGCCTGACGCCCGAGCTTAAACAAATACCTCTTCTGCTGCCAGGCGTGTTACCACCATCCATCGAATGATTCCGTAAAAGAGATGTGTGATAATATTTTATAAGTAATAAAATATAAAATGTCTTGCTTGCTTTAGAGACATAAACCTCTACAATATGGAAAAGTTAACGCATACTTTATGGCGCGGCTGAGGTTTTCAGAGGTACCTCAGTTAATTGGTTAATATTAAGTGAGTATCCCCAACCTTTTATTTCTTCTGTCTAGACTGGAAAATAATTGAGTAAGGATATAAATAGAAAATAAGAGTAATTTCGGTTTAGCTGTTGGTACCTATACTACTGACCCCACCTTTTCGGGAATAATGCTCTTTTGCAGTAAAATTCGTTATGTTGAGGCTCGCAATAGTCAGATGTTCATCTTTCTTATGATGGATGATATTTATGCGTACATGTGAACTTATAGTCTCACTGGAGGTCCTTTCTATATAACAGAGAGTGTACTAAATGAACGTCAGAACAGTTCTCTATACGACTATTAGATAGTTTCTCCCCAATTAATGGCGATTTGTCTAGCAGTTTTTCAATAGCCACCAAAGACGCCATCCTGAAATTTTACTATGTTTATGTTTTCAGTATAAAATATACTTTTATCTTTTGGGGATGTTCCTCTGAATCCCAAAAATGTTTTAAAATCCAAAGTGCAGAATTGCACATGTAATATGTATGGCCAGCTATCGTGATCATTGTCGCCCTCTATTTACTCAGCGTAATAATTTAATCATTCCAAGAATTTACATATATGAAGCGCTGTTTTTCTTTACTGCTAACCCTGAATGTTTGAATGCAGCACTCTAAAACGCTCATCATAGGGGTGACATGGATTTGCTTATTCAAAGTCTGACTTCGAGAGAAGGTTGCTCACTATTCTGCTCTAAGCCCTGGGACTTGAAAACAGTAATAAATTTCTTAGAAAGTGTTATTACTATATTTATAAGTTTCTGGTGGGATATAGTGATCCTTATGAATACTTTAAAAAAATCTTGTTATACCTAATAATTCTTGTAGTTATTTTACAGCGTGTTATAAATAATTTCAAAGATAAATAACCCAAAACTTGACAAATTGCGTGTAACTAATGTTATTTTTTTATGAAATACATATAAATCTATTCAGAACTATTTACGAAAGCGAACGGTTAACCATGCAAGTCTAAGTTGAATCCTAATATATGAGAGTTCGTGTATAATTGAATAAGTCTGATTGTGTATTTTTATAAAAATATTTGTTAAATATAAAGGTTATTTCCATAAATTGACACAGTCAGTTGTCATATGACATTTAATTCGATTTGAGATAAAACTCGTCCGTTTTCAATAAACCAGCAACTGTGGAGACCGATATCATCCATTCAACAGTATTACAATACGGAGGTTATGATTAATTTGTTTGATTGTTTTGATTGACATACGCACACACGTGGCGCACCTGTGAAATATCATATTGTTGATGGAAATTACGTGCATCCTATAACTCATAATGTGCAAATTAATGGTTATAGGTTTAATATAAAAGAAATATATGCATTAGTTTAGTTTGTTATACAACGTCACCCGTAAATATTGTAAGATACTTTTTAAACTTTTGGCAAATAAAGCAATGAAATTTAAAAAAGTAGTATTCATTTACTTTTAGTTACTTATAGCAGTTCCTAAGAACAGCAGATAAAACATATACGAGATATAGGAATGATTAAGCAATCCTGATATAACCAAACCAGTTACAGAAAAGTGTTACTCTTGTCAAATACACCTTCGCCGAGCTTTTTCAATCTCTGCTTCGTGGTTAAAAGGGACGAAATCTCAGTCATTTCCATGTGATTGATATGAGGAGCAATAATGCATTTTCTATTAATGATCAGCATCGTATGTAACCGAATAAGAGTGAGACAAGAAGTTCTTTTTATAGAGGTATGAAAAAAGATCTTCCAAAGACACCGCCATCGCTAAACTCCACCTTCCATCTTCCGGCAGATATACATTGGCGATAGTGTGGGATTGCTGCCAGACTGGCAGACCTACCCACTAAAAAAACGTTCCTCTCCCCTCCCCCCGTAGATGGTATGGGGGGGACTGGATTGGAACCGCGTTAGCATTACATCAATCCAGTCCGTGCTGCGTCTTGCGACGCCTACTCCGGGTTGCTGGTCCCTTTCTGCGATTTTATCTTTCACAAGGCGCTGTGCGTAAGCTTCAACAGCTGATAAATTTTCTTCTTTTTGATCATATAGGCCACCAGGCTTGAGGAGGAGAGCCTGGTGCCTATGATCTCTTCGGTGCTGCTCCTGTACTCCCTCCACCGAGCACACTCGAAGAATGTGTGTTCGGCGTTGTCAATTTTGTCAGGGCAGTATTTGCACGTCGGTGTGGTGTGCAGGCCCATCTTGAAAAGATAAGCATTGAACTTCCCGTGTCCCGTCAATAACTGGGTCAATAAGACAATAAGAGTGAGCGGTTAGGTGGAAGCCGGACTTTGTTACAGTGGTCAGGCGGATATATGAACATCGCACGACAGTAGAGAGGTCTCTCGTTTCTGTGACAATGCGTCTGGTCGTAGAAGGCGTGGGCAAGGCCGCCCTAGACTAACGAACCGAAGGGTTGATCAGTTGAGATTTAGTACCTTGAGAAATCAGACCATCACATTGTCTCAATATTTTTGCTCAGAATATTCTAGGCCGTCTTCGGGAATCTAATTTGAGAACTAGAACATCTGCAATTGGCCCATGACTTTGAAAAGATCATGGAAGAGCTCGTCGGCATTGTTCTCAAGAACATCGGGATATTGCAAGATTGGAGGCGTGTAAATTTTACACACGATAATCCATAGCTAGCACCTAGCAACATGGGTCAGATGGAAACCACATTGTATCATATACATTACCACCGGAGAAAGATAACATATAATTTAACCAATGATAAAAGTTTTTGTATTGGAGTGTACATTTATTGAATAGTCTTCTTACATTCAATTAGCCATAGTTGTATTTCCCCGAAATATAAATTTTCTTTGGTTTATGTTTGTAACTGTCGGGTTCCATCTTTGATTGTTTTACTATAAAACTAATATAGTATTGAGGCAGATACTGTATTCATAGGAGTCCAAAAAAGTTCTGTACAGTTTTACAGGTTTAACAGTCAACTCTTATATTTTTGTCTACTTGGTATCAGGGTAATTATACGTAGTAGAGACAAAAAAGTTATGTATAACAAGAAATATGATTGCTGATGCAGTGAAAGTGTTATTCAGGGTTCCAGCTTTAGAAATAATAATGCTTAAGGAAGACAAATTCATTGCCCTCAAATAAAGATATTTAACGAAAGTGTTAGCAAGATATGTAAATGTATGCAGTCTACGTCACTATCGAGTCACGCAAGCTTTGCCATAAAATCAACTACATCAATTATTATTAATAAAAAAATAATGTGCTTTTTCATACTGGGTGTCCTACTTAAACGCAGTTACAGAAATGCTATACTATACTGAAGCATGATAAAATGTAACTATTTGTAAAATTAACAATGAATGTATTTATAGTGAAACATTTATATAATCAGTGAAAACATGTAATATGCGTATAATGTGTATTACATAGAATGTTTCCCAAGAGAATAATGTGGGTTGTAAGCAAGTCAGGTTGATCCCGGAATATTTAATTTCACGGCCGTTGAACGCATTTCAGAATATTAGGTGGCCTCTCCAGTAAAATATGTTGATATTATGTTTCTACCTTTATTAAAAAAACTAAAGTAGGATGATTATTTGTGTTGATTTCTTCGTTGAAATTGTTCAAGGTAATAGAGTTTTAGAGATTTGCTATCGCTACATGATATAACAATAGAAACAAACGTCACGAGAATTAGGATTAATACTTTTCTTCAGTTCTAAAAAATCGAGACTTTTAAGTATATTAAAAAATAAATAATAAAAATCCACATAAATAAGACTAGAATGAGGAACAGGCAAATATACGATTATGTTTGGATTTTGACTTAAAACTTGGTATTTTATCAAGTTAGGCTTAAGTGAGTCCACGACCTCACATTTTAGTCTTTAATATTTATGTATGCTAAAAATCATGTTTTAATATTTTTTACACTTGAAAAAAGTGACGACTGCCATTATTCGAAATGGTGTTTTCTATTTTTGTAACGTTTATATTTCTTTTTCAAATTATCCATCATCAATAGCAAAGTTGAAGCAAAGAAAATAATTGATCAGTTAAAATTAATGTATATTCTTATAGATAATATCGTAACTATTTGATAAGTAATACATAAACCACGTATGTATCAAGTTACGCTGAGGTTGCATGCAAAATTGCAAACCAATAGCTCATTTCGTTCTCAAAATGTTCTGCGGATAGATAGACAGACATACTAGCATAGAAAAGGAAATTTTCACATACTCCTGGATGACATAAGATACCAACTTACTGAGTGATAATCATCAACGATGCCCAGCTAAATTGGACTTCCAAAATAATAAAACTAATTTTCCTATTTATAAATGAAGTTTCATGCAATATTTCAAGTATAAAGATAAAACATTTCTCTAGGTATCTTGCTATATAAAACAATTAAATTTTTTTCATTAAATTTCGTTTCATATTAGAGTTACCAAAATAAATGGTTACAGAGACAGTCACCTTAAAATGATAATGGTGTGATAAATGGTATGATAAATGTGTGATCAATGGTGTGATAAATGAGGCTACATGTGTTAATATGTTACATATAATAATATCTTACGAGTATACTGAGTTTGTTTAAAATTTCATTAATTTTTCGGCTATTTTCTCGATTCTATCATAGTTACTCATAAGATCGATAAAAACATATGAAGCTCACCCGGTTTCTACGGTTGGATAGGGACTGACATAGAAATCTTTCTGTCTTTGTAGAATAGTGATTCATACAAACTTTAAAGTCTGCGGATGTAGTATTTATCAATATATCTTGTCCACATAATTTTAATTAAGTTAAGTTTCATAGCAGTGTTCAAACAATAAAAGTTCCGATACTCTGGGGAAGATAATACACGCAAAGGTGCGATGAAATCTAATCTTCTTACCAAATTTTAACATTGATTTTTTTCTCTTTTTATCAATATAAATTTCAGAAATTACATTCTCATATCATTGTACTGTTTTTTAACGATGTATTCTAGTTGCCATCATGGTTACCCTCAATAGAAATAAAAAATATTCCTTAATGCTGAACCAATTTCTTTTCCACTTCACTTTATTTTATTATCATAACATAAATAAACAAGCAGAGCTCAGTAATACAGTGAGTTACATAAATGTTAAGAAAAAAAGTGTAATTACAGAAAAGAATTATATATCAAGGTTTATAAGATGTTTAAATGAATGACCATATAAAGTGTAGTATGTACATAAAGTAGGATGGATATCGGTTAAAATTGTAATTTAAAATAACAAGAATCCAACCGTGTACTAACACGGCTTGAAGCCATTGTGACTGTACTAGACTAGTATTCCCAGTGCACGGATCACTGTAACTGTATGCTGAACACTCTGGACACTGAAACTCTGAAAGTTAATTCGGCTGAAGTTGTTGTTAGTCTTGTTGAGGCCACTCGGTTGTTTGTCTAATTGATTAACTCTAATTGGCATCACATCAATGCGACGGATCAATTATTCATGTGTTCCAATCTACTTAAACACAAACTTACATGGTTATTAACACACACTGAACAACTTAAGAGTTGTATGACTTAGGACTAAATAAAAAAATTAAACTTTTACATTAAAATACATTGATGTTTTATTTGGTAGTAGCAATCGCCAACGTTGTATGTCTCACCTTTTCTTGTGCGGCCAACGTGTGTGTGTTCAGTGCGCCTGTTTTGTGTCTTGATATACTTTGATCTCATGTTGACGACTCTGTGTATACAGGTGTATACTTACTTTTTTGACGACCTTTACTTAAGATTCCTCTACACCTGGAAAAGAGCCTAGATTCTAACCCTCGAAACGCAGGGTTCTATTATTATAATATACCAGTAGGACAACGCCAAAATAAACACTGTTATATTTTACACAAAAATCACATTTAGTTAAAGTTTGACTCATAAGTACTTGTCGAAGTAGGAGACTATGTAATAAGATAAAAAAAATCTGTGCGAAGTGCATTCCATGAAAAAGTATGAATTTAATTAATTAAAATAATTAAGCAGGTAATCTACAGTTTAAGGTTTGGAATTCTAATCCATTTTTTTCATTGGCTCATAAAACTGTGACACCCTTTTTTATAAGCTGTCAACTCCAGTATTAATTAATATCAGGCTTTTAGGAATGCTTGTTCTTGAGCTACATAAAAGTAAACAGCTTATTTTACTTTGTACACTGTATCAGTACTATGCTGTTTACTCTGGACAGTCTGAGCACAAAACTGTTATCCTTCTAAGTTCATGCAATGTACGACAATATTTATTTTCATTTCTAGTTTAATTGTAATGAAAGCAACTTGGAATCAAAATCGGTTGACACGTGCCGTGCGGTTAGTTATCTGTGGTTCCACGTCACGTACCTACGAGTGTGCACTGACTGACAAGTAAATATAACTGGTAGTGTATAATGACAACTCGTTACATGTTTGCTGATACCAGTGATGTCACGATCAAAATAATATTGTTAAGCCAACCAATTAACTGGGATTAGTCCCTGTTTTCTCTTGACTCAGAACTACACAAAAGCTCTGGATAATGCCGTTTCAGTAAAGGTGTTTAAATTCTGTTATTAAGTATAGGTATGTTTATACTAGGCTTAATATACTAATAAAATCAGTGCTCGTATTATTTTTACAATTTACACTTGTTAGATTTTGTTATCAAGATTCTTTAAGTATTGATATTTATGAGAAGCAGTTTTTGACAATATATGTAGACCTGTGTATGTAACTACCATAGAGGTTTATTAAAATTAATATGATGATCCATTACATGCACGTTTACTTCATATCTTTCATGCGCCGACTTCACTGAGCAGTCCATGACTAGACGTTGTACTGCTAGGGAGTAAGAGTGTTAAAAAAGATTTTCCACGATAGTCTGGTTTAAAAAATAATGCGAGTAGTATATGTGATTATAAAGTACCAAACATAATCACAAAGAATTGTTTCTGTTCTCTTGCAACCGAATATTATTGATCTTTAAAGAATTTTAATCACTTGCTGGAAGGCATTTTATTTTACGCCTACTGCAGTGACATGGGAATATTGTTCAGATAAGGAAAGTTCTTGCACTGGCCATCATTAATATCAAAACTTTTTGAGACGACTTCGACTTCTAGTTTAAGCAGTTTTTGACGTAATATTACGTTGATAGAGATTGCGTAAAAGTGTACTAGTGACGTAGTATTCCGTATCGTTTTGTTGTTCCTGTTTTTTTCCGTTTTATCTCCAGTAATATTGCACAAGCATTTGTATGGCAACCGCGCTTCACGCAAGGAGTTACGGTGTTTTCTACTAGATGTCAGCTTTATTGGTTCTCTATCACGAATATTTGCACCTTGATGAATTAGCTGTGCAGACAGCTACCGCGTGTTGTTGCATTTAACACGTCCTGGAGAATCGTACGGTTTTCTTCCAAGTTTTTATTGTACCATAGATACAACGTACAGATACGAGGCGCAAGCAGATAATTTGGCAGACAGCGATATCTGTTGTTTATAACAGACACTGTTGCCCAAAGAAGCAAAGGCAAAGTTATTGCATGCTCGAGAACTGCTCAAGTGACTCAACCCACAGTTCCAGACAGTGTAAGTGGCCCAGACAGCGACATCTGTCACTTGCAGTTGTTACTGTTGCGGTTCAAGTCCTGTCAGGGCAGTTATATTGTTATTACTTTGTTATAATAATAATAATACCACCTCCCTTATTTTATTTGATTTATTATGACATTAAAATAAAGTTATGAATATTAACTTTATTATTATAATTTCATTAAATGCTCACTCTATTCAACTTTTACTCAAAAATTATTAATTTTCAAAAGTTTAGCAGCAAACATTAAATAATTAAAATAGATTTAACACAGTATCAGATACTAAAAGATATGGATCATTTAATTTTAATATAGCAATTTGTACTTTTTCAAACGATTTTTTTTGGTTACTATGCAAGCTAAATCAATGTTGAAACTGTTGTAAAAACACTCCAAATAAGAGATTTATGCAAATAATTATATATAAAACAAGAAAGAAACCCTACAAAAAGCCGACTTTTAATGACACTACAGAATACTTTCAGACTCGTTTAAAGAAAAACAAAGATATAGTGTCATGAACATGTAGAGTAATCTTTTCTGTAATTAAAGATAGATTTTTTTTTATATTACAATCCTTGCAAATTACGCCTAAACACGACAGGTAATTTCAGGCTTCAGGTTAATATAATTCGAGAGGTTTTACCCGTCTCTTTACTTCGTAAATATCTCTCGTAAACATATTTTATCGATACATCCTAACAAAGGTACAAAATTCAGTGAGTAAAAATTGCCAGAAACACGTAAGTACTACAATTCCTAAAACGGTTACGTCATTTTGCCATGATACTAACTTGCTAGACCACTAACCATTTAAGTTGCTAACCAATTAGCCAAGTTGCTTTCTGTTATGATATTCGGGTATCTAGTATAAAAATGACAAAAACGATCTGATAAAAATAAATTCAAAACAGCACATAGAACAGATTTAATTCTTTGCTTGTTAGAATCCCCATTTTGATTTATTATTATTACGGGAGAAAATAATCTATATTGAAGAATTTCTTTACTTTTGTACGGTGGTTTTAGGTATCTACAACATTTATTTTATTCACACTTGGTACCAATCAATGGTCTTTCCCTCTATATGTGCCTTTTGTGGATTTTAAATACATTATAGCTCAGCCCCTGGGGCTTCAGAAGGTTCATCATACGAGAGTATTAAAAGAAACTTGTCCCTGATTACTAAAACAGATATTATTTTTCTTATGCAGTTATTCTCTATCCATTAAGCATCTTAATATGAGCTTATTTATTTGTAGTAAAATAATTGTAATAGTAAAAATAATTATTACATTAAACCGTTTTATGTTTATACCCTATTTAAAGCGTCAGTTAAAGCCTGCATAGCTCAAATAAATTCTCTTTAAATGCTCTTTAGTTACAATCCTTGTAGTTGAAGTAATCGTTCCTTGAATGATATCTTTCCTTCAGAATTTTTCTTACTTAGTGTTATATCGGTATTTTTGCTGTGTTGGTAAAAATTAATAATTATAAAAGTAGTTAAACATATTTGATAAGTATAAAGCAATTATCTACGGATTATACTACAATAACGAAACATGAATCAGGTTAATTTGAATAAGTGGGTTAACTAAAGTAATTGCCCTCATTTTTATAGTTCCTTAATAGAGAGTAGTAGAACAGAAGAGCTCGTATAAAGGCAACATTAAGGCCACGTGGCTTTCTCTAACGTTTTCCTTAAAAAATAAGTAGTTAAGATATGACCTACCTGAACACCATACTAAATAACAATAGTTAAACTGTTATTTTATTGTATTTTACGAATAATTAAATCCAGTGTAAATTCAATACAAAAATTATCTTTTTATACCACGATCACTCCAAAGTAGTACAAATAAAATTCATAAATTAATTATAAAGAGGATGCATTCTTTTCACTTATGTAATTGAACATTTATCACCGATATTATAATCGTATCTTTCTAAATACTCGATTAAAAAGTTTTTGAATTCAATCCAAGAGAGAAATAATTTTAGTTCCTGATAACTTAGAGCATGTAATATTCTTTATTAGGATATGCAATGCTTTGTAGCGTATGGTGACAAAAATTTCATAATAATACAAACAAGGAAAGTGGGTAAGTAAGTGCCTTCAGAACACATAGAAATAACGGAGTAAGTTACTTGGATCGTTTCAAAAACAAAGGAGAACTTCCAGAGGAGCGGAACCGTTATAGTGGTACAGTGGCACCTGTCACATACAGTAACCTCCTACTAAGACGGTTAGATTCACATGAAAGACACACTTGACCTGTGGTTAGGCCACGTATCATAAGGATATTGGATATTTTTGTCTATTTTGGCTATTTAAGGGGAATATAATTTTTAAAATCACATGATAAATAACAACTGTTTTTGGTAAAAAAAGTAGAATATAAGCTTAAAACATTGTGAAATTTTTCTTATACGTTTCCCAGTAGTTTGTGATATATATATGATACATATGATATATAATATAATATTTAAAACTATATTTAATTAGTATAACATTCGATTTAATTGTTTAGAATGATTTGGTTTGTATTCATATTCTCCATCTAAATACTCGATAAGTTAGCTGAACTGCACTATAGACAATGACGTTTAATCAAGGAATTGCTCTTAATTAAGCGAAATAACCTAACATCACCTGATCACGTGACATGGCCTGATTGGTTGCCATAGCGCCCCTTGTCCGCTGCCCTGCAGGCATTATCTCGGGAGCCCTGAGCAAATGTGGATTCCCTTATAACCACTAGTCCCCCTCCGACTATTGTGAACTGTATATCATAATTATCATTATATCATAATCATTAATCATAATCATTTAATTAACTACATTATGGTGTGAGAATACAGTAATGTAATTCACAAGAGATGTGTCGCCTCGTTCGACACCTAGAAGCATCGGTCCACCCTTTGTACTTCATCTTCATGCCCGTCTACCCATAGACACAGAGTTGACTCAAACCACGTCTAAATTATACTGGTCTGTGTTTCTTTTAAAGTAAAAATAATGTAATTAATCGAAAAATTAGTTAGTCTATCATATCACACGATTCTTAGTCTTTATTTTTATTGTCAACTCACGATTTATTGGTCCTTCGGATATGGATATATTGTCTTTTATTTCATTTCTCGTTTCGCACGATTAATATTGATGACCGAATTAAAGGCTTTATTAGTCGTGTACAATGCCGCAAACCTCATCTCAAACCGACAACAGAGTCGGAAATGCCAGCCGATTAAAAAAAGCTTGAATATTTGAGCCTTAGTAATGTAAATAATAAACTATTTATCCTTGAAGCATTGTCATTTTATCTCAAGAATATGCAATTGGAATGGGTTTCACCAATAATAATTGTTCTAATTTTGCCTGTGAATAAATCTAACATGACAGTTTTACTTAATAATTATGCATACCAATTATTAGTCGCCAATTGTGCTTACATTTAAAAATTTCTTCTGACTCCTTGAGGGCCGTACTCCTGAGGATATCCGTTACATATCCGTTACAACGGATCACTGGATATGTGTTTTTGTCCAGTAAGTATCTACCATGATTTGTAGCTCTATCTTAAATCGCTGAAACATATTTAACCGCCCCAGGACTTATTGGATACCTTGTATATTACTTACAATAATGGAAAAACGACTTCCCTTAATGAAAAACAAATTTCCCAACATGTAATTTGTCTACGAAAAAGTCTACGTGGTATATTAGAGAAGACGGTTCGTACCATATAAGCACTTTTTAGATGCACGTTAATTTTGGTTCCACAAAAAACTAACATGAAACTCCCGTTTCAATAAAGAATACTTCTTGTACCTGGAGGAAAAGGGTAGATTCTTAATGACCTATAAATTAGTTTAAGCGTTTCGTAATTAGCATACTTCAGCTAAGCAATAACCATAATAAGACATATAATAAGCAAGCGTAGAATTCTGGTATATATACTTGTGTACTTTTGACAAAATTATAAGCTAATATTTCTTTGAAATGACCTTGAAGACAATCTTATAAAAGTAATATACAGCTGTACATAAGTGCAAAATCAGTGATGAACGATAAAAACACTTAACTAACTTATATTCCATGTCTTACAAATGTCCTAATGTGGTCCTAAGATTGTAGTCGATATTTGCTTAGAACCGTCTTGAATTAAGGTACAAAAAGCATTAAAATATACAAACACATTTACTCAACGTTATAGCGAAAAATAAGATAGTTTAGGTACTCAATTTATAGATAATTTTGACTCTTGTGGTAAATGTGTATGTTAAAGACAGATTATCTAAGATTTAGATAGGCCTACCGTCACAAATACTCAAGTCAGTGACTCAGTAGCAGTCGCGATCTGTTGCTTATTATCGCTTATCTCTATTGATAACATGTGTCTCTCGTCAGCTGTGTTGACTGCCTATCTTACGATGTGTTATCTCAGCCGAGGTTCAGTAAGTTGGCGAATATCTTTCTGTGCGGTTGTTCGTTTTGCTTATAACATTACTCATAACAGTGCGGGTAACCAGTACCAGAAACTCAATTATTGTGTACGATCGTTTTGAATGATTTAAAATAATCGTAAATGCCTTCTATTACAATGCATATTACTCAATTTTCAATTTTTTATAATGTAGAACTCGTGTAAGTGATAGTAAATGTGGAATGTAAGATTATCGAGAAGAAGCGAGGGAGAGTGGGCCATAACGCGTTGTTTCTGCTGTACGGAAGTCTTGGAGCAGGAAGATAAGGATGATGTAACCTGTGAGCTCATAAGTATGAATACATTTTCACAGGTAACTAGTGTTTATACTGTCTTACGTTAGGATTTTCTCAACAGGTTTTCTATTTCTGCATTCATAAAACACAAAACTAGGAGTCATGTTCTTGTTATAATTATTTGTCTATTGTTCTATTGTATATTGTTTTGGGGTTTGTAATAAATCAGCATGTATAAAAATTCAAACTTATCGTAAGATGACTGTTATGGTTGCCTGTAATACAAGCCCATAATTATTTTAATGGAGTGTTTTATACAAATAATGCAGTATTAAATTTGAAATATTCTTATTTTTGGACGCATAATTAGGGCAAATGACTCATTTTACACGTATGCACCGAAACGCGTTTTAGGTTTTTATACACAAAATTGTCTTTTGTTAATATTTACTCTATGAGTTATAAACAAGTTTTGAAATTTGTTATTAATGACCAATTGAAATATGGAATAAACTGTGAATATGAGAGTTAACTCATCTCAATTATCCACATTTTTTTATTTTTAAGGTGTATTCCAAGGGTATCATAAATATTCGATATAAATTTCACCCCCCCCCCTTCACCATACGTCCTCATTAGAGAGGTAACGTACTTGTTAAACTTGTCTGATTTTGTCAAAACTTTTTTAAAACGTGTTTTGTTGTCCATAGCAAAAAGGTGTTTCTATGAATATTAGTCATGGACCTAAAATTATCTCCCATAACTTCTAAAGTAAAGTCGCAAATGAGTTTGAAATTAATAATTGTAGTGGGGTTAACATCGAGATGGCCGCCTGTACAGCCAAGCCGCAAGATAAGCGTCACGACCAGTGTATGGCTATTGTTTCACTGATAGTTGGGAATTGTGTCGGTGGGTGCAGCTCCTCGTTTATATGCTAATCTGTAACTAAACTAGTTTTACACTCGCGGATAAAGCGATGTGGCGAAAAGACTTGTTGGCTTGATATTGCAGGGTTTATCTGATAGATAAATGGCTGGATTCAGGGATTAACCCGTTATACCAGAGAGGTATTTAGAAAATCCGTTTTGTGGAACAGACACCTTGATCGACCTTGCATGAGTTTCATTGCATATATTATACGTGAATGAATGTAGTCTATTGTTTATATATTCCTTAAAATAAAATATTTTTTAAGTACTGTACTTACAAATACAGTAAATGATTGTTATAAACCAATGATATTTGGGATTTCTTGAAAGTGTTAAATACTACCACTTAACTGCAAAATTGTGTCTCATAGTATCATCGGTATGTTGGAAAATTATTATAAACTGTTTTTTTCCTCCTCCACAGACCTTGTTGTCATCTCTGGCGTCCCATAAAGACCCCACTTGGAGCCACAAATCTTTTTCTTATTCGTGAATGTTATCGTTGATTTTATCAAGAATGATTGCATTGTTTGGCATATTATGATAAATATTGAGAAGGATTTTGTCTCATAATAATGGTTTAGTACGCCAACGCCAAGACAGTCTTGATTCAATAGTTTTCTGTGTCCTTGGAATGACGTGGAATTGAGTATAAAAGTGCCCTCCCGTATTACTTTCATTATCATAATGCATGTTTTATGAACTTAGCGGTGTTCCTTTGTGTAGTTATGCGTCCGTGGCTTGGGTATAGTGCACTAAAAGCACTCAAATCCTTTCAATGATATATGGTATTTATTGTCCCTCAAGATCTCTCGGTTTTCACTCGCACGCATTCTTCAAGGGATCTCAATAATCCTCTTATTCTGAGTACATTTCGCTGTCCCAACATTCACACTTTACTGAATGGAAGGTCACCTCATTAATACAATCCAAGATAGGTTCAGTCGTATCCTGGATTTAAGTCTTAGCAATTATCCACAGTTACATCAAGACTATATATATATATATATATATATATATATATATATATATATATTATATATATATATGCGATATTCATTTATGGTATATTGTTCCAGAGATACAAATTCTAAACGTATTTAGATACTTGTATTAAATAAAGGAATTTATTGTATGATGGGTTGCGTATTTTACAGCTAATAATAAAATGTTTTGTTTAACCATAAGTAAGAGAAACTGTTCACAAAATGTTAAGTTCAATATCTGAATTGGTTATTCTTCTTTTTTAGGCTTTAAATAGATTTTATATTAATAGGAAATATTTACATCCCATCCATTTCCTTTAGAATAAATTATTAGCCTACACCAAACAATTTCCGTTATTTCATTACTTAAGAAAATTAATGGTTGCAATCATAAAAGATAAAATTGCACTGTTTAGTTAAATATTTTCCTTTCACTGTTATTAGAAACTTCTTCATTTTATTAGTCATTAAATCATTGAGTAAATATAATATTATACTATGCAAATTGTAGTAGTCAGATCACATCTGGGAGGAAGGAGGTTTTATTTAATCAATTGTTATAAGTTGTTTGTGTGTGCAGTTGAGTTTATTTATGAATTCCCAAACTATAATTTCTTATCATCAATAGTACAGCATTCAGGCAGTTAATATTTTCAATGCAAATCTTACAAATAAGCATGAGTTACAAAAAATGTCGCTAACCGCTAATCTCAAGAAAGGCTTGCCCAATTTGGTTAATTTGTTTTGTTTAATAATCTTTGAAGTCTAAGAAAGGCTTTTATGGTAAAGTTTTTCACCGAACGTTTTACAATTCTAAAAAGATTTTTACGAAACAATACAAATTTAACTGTCAGAAAATTTCAGTTGAAGGAAACAGGGGAAAGGACTCAAACAAGCCTGACCAAGACTACAGTGCAAAAAGCAGCACGATTGATAACCCGCTAAACGTATCATAAACGATTATATTGAAATGCAGAATGAACTTAGTTTAAAGGATTTACATTCTTCCCTTCATAACAGAAGTAGAAAACAAGCAACAGAAGTATATGCTTTTTGATCGAGTCTATTTACACTTACGGATGCATTATTTTCTTTATCGCAGAAAAAACCAATTTCAGATATGGCACCAGAAATTTTGTATATCGGAAGTAGACGACTTTTCATGTAAGTTAGTAGCTGAAATTTATATATTTTACATATTATCTTACTCGTGCAACAACGCTGACTCAACTGTGGAACTAAATTATAAAAATAGATTTTTCTAAATTATAGAAATAAATTAGAAAAAAGTGAACTTAAACGGCCGGAGTAGACACGTTTTGACCTCGATGAAGTATATATGTTTTTTATTCATCGTTATAAATAGGCAAACTCAACCACGGTACCAGATATCCTAGAGATAAATGGCAGCCATTATATTTTGCGATGTTCCCTCGAAAAAGATAAAAGCTGCGGTAGGATAACAGGTCACAACAGCATATTTGTCAGCAAATGGCTCGTGTAACTTACAGAGACACAGACATGAGACCACTGCACACATCATGGTGACACAAACCCCTGTTATCCCTGTATGGGATTTTCAGCTTCAGCTACTGCCTTGTTTCAGGATAATAAATTTTATTCCAAATATACTGGGTTTATAAACCGAGCGAACATTTTTTTTCCTAAACGGTGTATTTCGATCAAATATGTATCTATTTAGTTTGTTTTTAATTTTGATGCCTTGAACTAGTTTTTGAACTATTGGTCCCCAGCTATGGGACACGTTGTAAATTCTTAACGATCCTTTGGTTTTTTTTTCTATTTCGATACATGTACACTAACTGGATGCTGATATAATAAGGACTTATATTCTATGATTTTGAAAAGTAATTTGCATTTTACACGAACATAATTAAAATTTTCATGAAATCAGTGGGGGAATTTTCTATGTAAAAATCAATATTTTTTGTGTTAATTTTGAAAGGTTAGCGAAAGGGTTCAAAATAAAAATAGCAAATTTTGATACATGCAATATGTTATAGGTTCCCACACGTACACCTAGCTGTCAGACGTAAATGGTTCACTTTCGCTATCCTCCATTTTGATACCTACCAGAATTAACGCAACAGAAAATTGATTTTTATATGGCGAATTCTCCCATTATGAATTATGTCGCGTCTGATCAGTTTCTTTTTCAGGGAAAATGCCTCTATCAGTTTATGACAAAAAATAGGTTGTTTTCTTATATGATACCTATTGGCTATTAAGTTCTGAAGTATAACCTACTCAAACCTTAGATATACCATACCCGTCCACATTTTAACTTTTTATTTAATTACGAAACTCTTATTTTCTGTCTTGGTCTGTGACTAAGCTGGTTAACCTGTTGTAAAAATTAAAAAAAACTGTTGGACCAATGCAAAACCACATCGACGTCCATGCTATGTTAAATATTGTATCAAACAAAATATTCCGTTATCAACTTTTGAAGCGTAATGTTTTGTTCAAAGAAAAAAATGCTGCTACGATTCAGAATTTTCCCTCGTTTATGGTAAATAATAAAAATATGATTCTTTGTTTGAAGTTTATTTTATTTTATTTTTTTTTAATCCTGTTTCCTTCAGAAAATATGATATTAGGTAAATTGGGACAGTGAGTGAATATTCAAATTTAAACAAATTGTAAAGTATCTTAATGTGTATTGTAATCAAGCTAGTTAAAAATCACAAATAAATATTGATGGATACTAGAAGACTTCAACAACAAAATATATCAGAGAGTGCATATTTGTAGGATGTACGAATGAAAACTATTCGAAATAAGAAAAATGTGTAATTATTGGCAATTAAGAGTTAGAACCTTTATTATTTACTAGTACACCAGTAATATTTTTCAATTAAGAAAATTTCTCATTGAAACTGAAGCTCCTACTGAAGCCGGATCCTTTGCCGTCAGACGAGTGTTGAGAGGTGAGTGATTTCGCAACTAATCCACGTAAAGTTCAAGATCTCAAGTATTTGCTGCTTAATGCCATTATTACATGTACGTACTTTGTGTTACACATTAGATGCTCAGTACCACACGGTAATGTTCTCCACTCGTATAACAACTCCTGAGGGACTCTTAGGGTTAAAGATTACTTAGGGACTACTGAATGGTGAGAGATGATATTTTTGGTAGCCTAAGCAACCCAACATCTCAATCCAATATTTAACTATAGGAAACAACTATATAACCAAAACACTTCTCTTTCAAATTTACGGCAATAGTACTTCTTGCACTTAAATTTATGTTCGAATTTTAGGTTGATAGTTTACGATGCCTTATGATGGACCAAGAGTTTCAGGGAGTTGTGAAGAAAGAAAGGATAGGGTGCGAAGTTTACTTAAGGATAGAGTGCAGTGGGTATCCATTCACATCTCACCATAGAGGAAATCTCACCATCCGTGTATGAGAAGCTGATCATTCTTCCATTGCATTCGGCATGGCCACAAGAGAAACTCCGTAAAGTGTAATTTTAACTAAATGCGATATTTAATAAAAATGGTTCTATATTTATGCAACATATCTGACGCAAAAAAATATAAACAAATATATATTACAAAATACAAAATTTTTGTGTATTCGCAAAAACGATATACCTATTTTTAAATTTCAAAATGTATTTAATACATAAATACATGGATCGATGTATGTTGTAAAGGTATTATAGCTACTTAAAAAGTTTACAAGACTGAAAACTTTTAGGAAGTGGGAGTGACACAGTACTAAATCAGAAATGCTTATAAGTAGTAAGTTTGTCATTAAACTGAGGCTTTATCAAGTTACGCCTCTTAGAAACTTCAACAGCTAATCTCCTCTTAACGTCTAACTCTTACTTTGTACTGCACAGCGTAACATATCCGGTGACAGGAGTAAATGAGTTGCCACGTGCAGACGGCTCTATTGTTAAAAGGAAAAAACCACTTTAGGGATATCGATTAAATACGAACAAAAGGCTTTACTGAAGGTTTTACTGAATTCATGCTTGAAATAAATTACAACGCCATTATATGTGAATAATCTCTTATATAAGTTGGGATTGGATTTTTCATGGGAGCTTTCCTCCAATAAATAATCAGTACCTTTTAACATTCTTTCTAAATATTTTAATTCAGATTTTATGTGTTAATTGTTATTGATCTCTGTGTGTTCTTCTGTTCTGTAAGGTAACTTCTAGCTACCATTGGCATGGAAAACTAAGATCAAGGTAGCTCAAATATAACCTTGTTTCAGGGTTCCCAGGCGTGTTCTAAGTCGTAGATCTTAGTTACTGTATGTGTGAAATGAGCGTGAGTCTTATTGTAGTGCGCGGTTTTACACATCTACGGTTTACTTAGAAGAAAAAGCACTTTCTTTTTACAAGACTGGCAGTGGCGGTAACTTATGTATATTCTTGTATCATCATATATTACGGTTTGTGTTGTGGAAGGATGGTGAAGGAAACAGGATTTTTCCGGAGATTTGCCATCGTTCAGTGATACCAAAAATTGGTAACACTGCGTTTGCTATTGGCTTCTGGTCAGTCGTAGGTGGTTGGTTAACGAATGCAGACCTATTGTGACCTGTATTGCGTAGTTCAGTTTTGATAATTAGTGTTGTCTTTAGTTTTTTATTAAGTGCATATTTTAGAGTAAGTCAGGAATCACAACCACCAAGTTGACACACAACATCAAGTTACGCGTATCACAACGCTCTAGTATGATTTTTTATTTTAACCTAGTTTGTAATTATGTCTTATGCTAGTTATTTACCTGAATAAGAGATCATGTTGCAGATCTCGTAACGTAGTGTTACTGATATTTTGTGTCACTGAACGATGGCAAATGTCCGGAAAAAAATCCTATTCCCTTCATATATTACAATTGGTAAGTAATACACAAGCTATCTCTGTAATGAGATCGGAGTGGGTGAGTATTCGCTTTGGTTATGAATGTCTTCAATATTTGTCGAGCTAACTCGCGGTATCGATGAGGCTTCTTTTTGAAGTTTTATTCGTTAGTGTGTATTAATAGAATTATTGGCCACCTGTTATTAATACCATTATTCGCTTAATTTTTCTATAAGAAAATACAAGATTCGCATACACTCAATTCGTCGACTGTCTTTAAGACATGACAAGTTTTTTTATAAAACAAGAGCTGAGAAAGAATATTGTAAGTTCACAATGATTTTACATATTTCTGAAGCCATTCCTCTCTCATGAACAACTGAACATGACAAGGAGTGGAACACGTATCTTAGATGCGATGCTATATTACATCTCAGAATTTTATGACAAAGAACATTTCAAGCGAACCCGTCTAGATACGAGTACTGTGTGTAGTTTACGCTACAAACAGAGCTGAAGGTTGTATTCTCAGGTCTTCCCACTTTTTAGTAACATTATACTCTTATTAAAGCTTGACCCATTTTCAAAACTCGTTTTTGCTCGTTGGAAATATTCAACTTTACTTCGAAATCAAATAAGAGGGTCATGAGTTTATATTACTTTTAGACAGTATTCAATACGGAGGTTAGGTATTAAGAAAGATAATTATTACTTTATTTAAAACATTAAAAAAAGTGATAGTAAATTATACGTTTAATTTCAGAGAGTGTGTATATATTAAAAGAAAAGAGTATTCTCTATTCATTACGAGATTAAGTACATTATCTGTGTAAGTGTTTTTTTTTTCAAAACTTATATTTGACTGCCAAAATATTTTCGATTAACCTTTACACTAAAAGTATATTTACACGTTATAAAATGGGGCATCTAAAACGTTCTTAAAGAGTCAAATATCATAAATAATAATAACTTAGAGACGCCTCATTTACGTATAGTTTTCTGGATACTATTATAAGTCCACTATAAGGAAAAACCCCTCATTTAGATATCTAATAATACATATATTTAACGTATAATTTCGTCTAAAGTCACATAACACTTTTACGATCTGAAAACCTATTTTTTAATGTTAAGAAGTCACAGTACAAACATTTTTAATCGTGTTTTACAAGTTTTATACAAATATAGCAAAACATAAATCGATCAACATTGACTTGGCAATAGAACTATAACCGATCTGGAAGATGGCTGTAATATTGTGTTGTTATATAATCGGTTGGCTACACGACGTGCTATTGAATCATCCAGAATGCGATTAACGGTCTAATGACATAAACAGTAATGTTCCATAGCATGTCAACATCCGGCAATCTTCTTTAACTACACATTGCTGTTGATCTGGAAGTTGGAAATGAAATGAAAAATTCTTTATTTGTACAGGCAATCTGGGAGATGGCTGTAATACTGTGTTGTTACATAATCGGTTGGCTACACGACATGCTATTGCATCATATAAAATGCGATTAATGGTCTATTGGCAAGATCAGTAATGTACTATAACGTATCAACTTCCGCCAGTCTTCTTTAACTGAAACATTACTGTCGAGTACTAATATTGTCAATTACTATTGTCAATAAATGAAATCGCATATTTTACATGTATTTATTGGCCTGAAATTTGATTTTCGTTAAAACAATGATTGACTGACTGTGATGATAGCATTTTTAATACGTGGAATTATGTACTTTCAATGCAAGAAATGTAAGTTGTAATATAAGTTGTGGTGGATTAAAACTGCAAAGCTAAAAATTCTCAGGTGAAATACTTACAGTTACGTTTTAATACCTTACATTTTACGGTAAGAATAAACATATATTTTTCAAAAATGTCTACATAACTGTGTTGTTAATTATTTTTAAATGATGGCTTATAGTATTATGGTTTATATAACAAGTTAAAGTTAAATAGGTGTTCGCCCTAATTCTTCCAAAAATAAAAAGGGACGGAAAATAATATAGCATTTAAAATAAATATGTACTCAAATCTAAACTTTTTGAAAATTGGGTTTTATTAATCCTAATGGAAATTGTAGTTCTTTTGTTTCACAGCTATTACAAGATGTAGTGTTTGGTGTATTTACGAGGTTCCTTATTGGTAGTTATTTTCATTAAAATTAATAAAGATAATCTACATTCACAGTTTTACCAATTCAACTGTATACATATAATATAAAAGAAGGTGGTTATAATATAAATTATAAGTTACGTGCAATCAGCAGTTAGGTTTGTTTCATCTCATAACATTCTCGGATATAGCGATGTAAGTGAAACAAGAGCCTGGAGTGAGTAGATAAGATAAGATAAACAATGTGGCTTCCCAGATACTTACCAAACTATCTGCAGCAAATTACAACTATTAACCTACGTACACTGCTGCTCTGTCTACAGTGTTGAATACTGGAGTCAAAAACGTGTAGTTTTGCAACATAAAAACATTCTAGAGGGTTAACAAATAGCCGAAGCTCATGTTAGGGGTTAAGTTTTCGGAGAAGTTGTGTACTTCTACAACTGCACGAAAGAAATATGTATTTTTACTTTCTCAGTGTAAATATGTAGGCTGATATCTATTTTGAAAGAATTTCTGGACTTCAACGGCAATTTTAGTTTTCTTAAACTATTATAAAAAAATGTTTTGTACCAACCGAATACTCTTACACTCTAGACATATTTTAATGGATTTTAAACACATCCGACTATAGAGCTCTGCCCTAATGCTTTCAAATTTTCAATGTTAATTTTATGAAAGCATTTTTAAAATTGCTGATTACTAAAATACAAGTGAATCAAGCACTATATCCAATTCTTAAACCAAGATAACGTCAGCTGATTGGTAGCAATGTCCACTAAAATAATGTCAGCTTAGTTTTTTATGGTGGTTTGAGTAGTTAAGGAATCATATAACACAACACAAACACTATAATACAATGTCTACTTTATAATAACATTTCCAACTGTAACAACACTTTTACTATTTCAAGGATGTATCAGATTAGTGATTTTCATTCCTAGGAAGAACATAACGATAATGAACTTGGACTTGGAGTAATGAAAGATAAATTCTAACATAGGTTTCCCTCTCACTTGAGCAAATTGGAGCCATTAACTTGGATGTGCCGTTTCTCTTAACTGAAAGAGCAGCACGATAAGTCTTCATTAGCTGGAGGAACGGTTGCTACAGCATCACTACTTAACATAGGATATGAGAATATTTTTCTAATTACAATTTCTTGTTCGGGAGAAATCGTGGTCTCACAGAAAAACCTGAAAGAACTAAAAATATTTAATCTTGTTCCTACTATTTAAATATTCTTGAGGTTTACACATTTAAAGCTTACATGATATGATTATTCACGATTATTTCTAAGCAATGTATACTTTTAGATTAGCATACCAAGAACTCTCTCATGTTAGCAGAATGGTAATGGGGTCGAAAGAACAACGTGTCAAATCAATTGCATAAATCGTTTTATTTAGTTTTCATGATTAACGTGAATTGCTCAAAATACACTTTGATAGACAATTCATAAAACTAAATACCAATGTGAAGTTAATCGTGAAATCAATTTGATGAAATTGAAACTGTCACACTTTTAGCAAAAATGACTCTTACACTCTTAAACAAAGGTTATGGAGCATTTGCAATTCCTCTTCGAAAACGCTTATAATTCCGCTTCTGCGCATATGTGAGTACATTTTAAAAGTATGTATAGTATGTAGTTTAAAAAAATAATCGGGCACTAAATGAGCATGTCATGAAAGCTAAAATGTTTCAACATCGTGGGGCTCACTATTTATTGTGTCGTATAAATTGGAATAGACTAATTTAATATTAACAATACTGTTGACATAACCGAATACTCGACTATTGCATAAAAATCATGGAAATCATCTGAAAATCAATAGTGCATGTGTTGCACAGTAGTGCACAATGTCACTGATTGTTATCTAATTACACTGAATTGGTGCTTATTAGCAAAACCCTGACCTAGTAATAATGAGTAAGTTGTGCTCTAAAAGGTGTATATAAAAAATATGGCCATATGAAAAGGTGCCCACAATATATAAAAAATTAGAATATAACATGTATTTTGATCCGATTAGCCGAAACAAGATATTGAAATTTGGAGATATTCGCTTGTCTATATTGGTCTTGTTGTTTTAATAGAGCATAATATCCTGTCGATAAAATGTAACGCAGACACACAAAACAATATTTTTAGTGATATCTAGGGACCCAACTGTAGAAATTCTTCGACCGAATTTGCTAAGTTTACGAATATCATAAAATAATAACTATTAAGTATGGAGCTGGTATATATAATAAGTATAACAAAGTATACTTAAAAAAGTTAAGATAAATATTATAGTTATACGGTTAAGGAAGAAATTTTAAGTTTTGACATTTTACAAAAAAACGCAATAAATTATTGATCGAATGTATATGTACACAAACAGTTAAACCAAAGAGCAGCCTTTTTTAAAATAAAATAAAACTATAATATTATAGTATTATCATTGTAATGTATTTGCTCATAAACGCAAAAGGAGGTGAAGAGAAGAGCAAATGTTATGAACTAATACAAAGAGCTGATATTAAATAACAGTTTCTCTTATTGTAAGTTAAAGATTTGGAAAGCTGTTTCAAAAATAAACCAAATTCTTATGATTTCGAGCTATAAAGGCACATTAAGCGCTTGAGATTGAGTTTGATACCTGACTTGTTGTAGTTGGTTTATAAAAAGTTACTTTTGTAGTATAAAAGTGTTCTAACTGATACTCCAGTGGGAAATTTTTCTTAAATCTGACTGTACTTTTTTTTTCTTTCTGGAAAAATGTGATTATTAATTTTAAAGGAAACGGACCTTAAATAAAATGCAAAACGGTTTAAAGAAGGTTATAACATTGCTGAGCGCGCACTTCAGTATTGTGAACTATGCAATCAGAAGAGGTCTTTGGGAAAAACTGTATCTTTATACTTTTACAAAGAAGTCTTCTTAATTATATAACTACTTGTTAATATAAATTCTACACAATATTCCTTATTCATGATCGACCTATTTGAGTTAGTAAATAGCTGACATACAGATTTGTAGGTTATAATAATAATAACAATCATAAAATAGTATGTTTTGGGTTGTTTAAAAAAACGACTTCCTGTGCTTCTTTATTTACTGACATCTCTTCGTCATCTAACCTTACCTTATTTTACTGCATTGAATTTTATCGTGCTTTAAGGAAGATGATTCAACATTTATAACGGATTTTGACTTTAGACTAAGTAGTAAACTTACTACTTTTATGCATCTATTTCGTTTTGAAATTATGTAAGAAAAGACTGTAAGAATACACGGTTTGTGTGCAATTTATTTCCACGAAGCATAAATATAAACTTTCTGACAGAATGTCAATAAGGTGATCCGATGAACGAACCCTTTTTCCAAGCCTGGAGATGTATAAATTGTTTTTATATAAATACTTCACCTAGCTACCAGCACGTCGTAAAGTCCAAAAATATTTATGTATATTTTATAACGAATTATGTTTTTATACTTTGCTTCAACAGAGTACATTGTAGTAGACCTGAAAACGCTTGTTGTACGCAAATAAAAGTGAGA
Source organism: Homalodisca vitripennis (assembly GCF_021130785.1). Classification (NCBI taxonomy): domain Eukaryota; kingdom Metazoa; phylum Arthropoda; class Insecta; order Hemiptera; family Cicadellidae; genus Homalodisca; species Homalodisca vitripennis. The sequence continues at coordinate 190,045,141 of NC_060207.1, forward strand.
ATTTTCTACATTTTACTTATATCAAGCTTTCTGAATTGATATGCTTTTAAGTTTTTCCATAACAATAGGATATATCTCGTTATTAAATGATGTAGTGTTGCAAAGAAAACCGGTAAATACAAATTTCTCATGTTACCGTACTTAAATTAGATACGGCGGTAGCTAATCTTTTGTAGGCCTTGAAACAAAATATCAATGAAGTTATTGGTTCAGCAGATTCATTAACATTCGGTGTTTATTATTTTTACTGCCCTGATCTAAGTTTTCCAATGTAAAAATATACTGTATGAGTTGGGACTCATACACTATTATAAGTATTAAAAGAAAGAAATTCGAATCAGTCAAGATAGGTATTTGTGAGGGATAATAGTAATTGGATAGTAGTAGTATCACTATTGGAAACAAAAGTAAGTAGCGATAGGAATGTAGATTGTTTTATTATTTTTGCTCATAATAGAAAAGAATTATTACTTAATAAGTGCTCATGTACCCAATTCCTGAAACGTTTAGTGTAAGTCTTGTATAAACAGAATGAGACAGAGAATAACATGACGGTGATAATAATAGGATGAGAAGTGTTTCTGTCATCTCATTGCTGAGTGGAACTTGAGACTAAGCTACGACACTCTAGGGAAATTAACATGCATCGACCACACTCTTGAGTTTAGTTTCGACAGTTTTACTGGTTTCACCATCTGTGACCGTCTGTGATTTGGCGCTTCAAATTATGCAACCTATACATGCAGAGACTGTAAATTTAAAACGTCCGTAGTTGAAACCAACCTTAAAGCCACAACGCTGTAGAAAAATGAGATAAAAATAGACAAACATAATTAACATGACCAGCGTAATACTGTGTAAGCCTGCTCTTTAATCAATTCCCGAAATCCAGTAAGAGTATGTTAATGAGGTATGGAAACAGGATTTTTTCGGACATTTGCCATCGTTCAGTGAAACAAACAATCAATAACACATTTTGTTTCACTGAACGATGGCAAATATGCGGAAAAGTCCTGTTTCCTTCACAATCCTTCCATCGTCAAAAATAAACTTCAAACAAAGAATGAGGTGTGGTTATAAAAAACTAATACTTTATAGATGTTGTCAAAAATTAATTTTTGTCATGTCCAATTTTACAAAGTATATCGAATTCCAAAAACAGTGTTACAAATTTCTTTTTTTTAATGAGGCCGATCTCCTTTTTCTGCTCACCCTCATAAGTCACTGGCCTGTGCATGGATCTTATCTAACAGAATAAGTGGAGGATTCGATATTGTACAAGGTTGACGGTACTGATAAGATACAAATTGCAATGGTCACAGGCAGGATTCGAACCTGCGCTATCACCAACTTGGACGCCCTAATGACGACGCCTAGACCATCGGCTTTTCTAATATTATATAAAGAAAGTCTTATAGTGCAAACGCATATTATTACTGTCTTTATTACTTAAGCAATCATAATTAACACAATTTTAAATTAGAATCATTGTGAATTTGCATTGTGTTATTAGTGCTAAAATAAAAATAATATACTTTTAATTGTAGTGCTCCTAAATACATGTTTTAGATACATAGACGGGCAATTAAATAGGTTATGCATGTGTCTTGATAGTGAATTATGATCTTAGCTGAAGTTTGGAAATACATTTGAGGAGATTTAAACCTTAAATTTAATTATACTTGCTTGCTAAACAATAAAACTTCAAGTCTACTACTAAATTCTGAAGTACTTTTTTTGGTACGCACCAATTTCATTTAGACTCTTTCGGCTAGAGAAATGTCGGACATAAAAAATCTGTATAAGTGTTAAACCACGTATGTTGAACACATATATTTGATCATAATGTAAAGTTCACAGAAAACATAACTTGGATGCAATTATAATTACAAATCAATTATTCAATTTGGAAATTTAATAATACAACTAATAATATTTATAGCTTTGCTGCCAGGTGTATAGAGAAAATACTAAACATAAAAATATTACATTTAAAAATTAATGTAAAATACAATATTTATTTAATATAAATATAACATTTAGTTCATTTGATAGTAGAATGATTTATGGTACAACAGCGAAATTTTAGTGGAATATTAACTTCATATACTAGACATGAAAACGCCCATTTTACTCAAATAAAAGGAAGATTTTTGGATAATTTACTTTGCTTATCTTTTTAAATTAACTGATGTTTTCATTTTGTCTTGGACGAGGTCCATGTATCTTTTTAACAATTTTGCACATCACACTGAAAATGTTTATAAAAAAAATGTAAAATTGTTCTTTTAGCTAGTATCTGTGTAGTGCTTAAAGGTTTAAAAACAAAGTACCAAAAATATATAAGCGTCCACTGTATCTACGACCAACTAAATTGTTATGTGTTTGTTCTTAAAATAGTTAAATGTGTCACCAATGTTTTTCTGCGATGAAAATAAAAATCTACACGATAAAAATAAATCATTTGTTTGTAATGCGTTTATAAATAAGAGTAAATTTAATAGTTTATTTTTCTAAATGTTATATTCTAAAACGATTTTAATTTGAATTGTTGCAGATGGTTCAATACCGTAATTACTTATTGATGACTTTGGACGTCATGATTAACATTTACTTATGAAAACTTTAAAAAATCTTTACATCCTATGATTAAATTCTAGGAGTTAATACGATTGCCTTTGTAATTTTCTTTGATGATTTGCGATATTTTTTTTAGTATTTTTCCACCTTTATCATCATAAAATTACATGGATCGCTTGGGAGCAAAATAATTCTATCATCACAATAGTAGAACTCTTATTCAGTTACTACAGTTATTTTGTTAATACAGGTGTAGTTTTTCATTGTGTTTTGTAATAATTTATTGACTGAGCGAAATCTAGCACTTTATGGGCTAAAAAACTGAATTTCTGTCTGCCAGTTTGTTTGCCTATACACTTGAAATTTTGCATGAAGCCTTGTTTCTATATTAGCAACATCTAGTTCAATGCGCCATGCATATTAATTACTCCATGAGATTTGCCTGATTATTAGAGAAAAAATTTACGTGTTCTTAGGGGCAAAGTATATGACAGTTTAACATGTCGTGTCTAATGGAATGAGCTATAGACTTAACATTTTGCATGGACACTCTGCGAAACTGGTTACGGCACTTTTGGTGTTGCGTACTACCACATACCAAGTTTAAACGATTTTTAATTTGTCTTAAAAAGGTTGTAGAGGAAGGGAGGATCCTCTTATCAGAGAGCAAAACATTTCTTTGAAGTATTTTCATGTGAGTATCACACAATACAATTCTGTTTGTTGTTGTTTGTATATATATAATATATATATATATATATATATATATATATATATATAAATTGTATATATATATATAGAATCTGTACTGTATATGTATTGGGAAATTATAGACAATTGAACTTAGCTACGCGATTGTAGAGTAAAACAGTTTTTTAGTCTGCACATGTCAGGAAACATGAGTATATGACAGTGGTTTAATGAGAGGATCTGAGACAGCAACCCCTCAAGGGGGGAGATTAATCAGTATTGAAACAGTTCTAGAAGCAAGGGACCCACCAGAGTGCTTTGTTGCAGAAACGGAGGCACGGATGCAAGTCGCACAATGTTTCTTGTCAAAGGGAATTTGTAAACTGCTTGACTCATTCGACTCTCAAATGAGTGCGTTGAATGTAATGCGTAAGTTTAATGCGCTGCTCTGACTCTCTTTAATTACTCAAAGGAAGGTTTCCGACTCATTACAATTCTGTTTAGAGTTCCAAGAATAAACATTGTGATTTGTGCATTCTCTATTGCACACAATACATTTCAAGAATGTGATTATGAATGTTATAAATATGTATACATGTAAATAAATGTTGTATCTTAATATATTTAAGCCATTTGTTAGAATAGTAATTGAAGGAAATAAAGGAAGAAAGTAAAATTTAGGTTTTTCATATTTTTGGAATCCCTCTTAACAGTTTTGATTTGTATATTTTGTTTCATTGGAGAAAAAAGAGATAGTCTATAAGAAATGGCCGTTCAAAGATATTATTTCGATGGAAAAAGGAGTTTTGTCATTTGGTAGTACTAAATTTAACTTTTTGTTTATGTTTTACTCAACTGCCAGTGAACTTGTACTAAAGTGTAACCCAATGTAATGAACAAAAGTGTCAATATACCCACATACATACAAGTGTGGCAATATATCTGGAGAACGATATCATATGTAGAATTTAAATTTGAATTTCAGTCTACAAGAACGTTTTTATAATACAAAATTATAATTTTAGTAGATTATTTAGTATACTTAAATACGCTGTTATCGGGTAGGCAACATTCTTTTTCAACAATATCATAGCTGGGAAAAGGCAAATGGTGCAATTAAGAATGCTTCTTCAAGTAAGCTAAAGAAAGACTACAACAAATTTGAGAAGTTCTACTGGTATAAATATTTGGGAAGGAGCTCAGCAAATTACAATCTGATGACGTCAACTGTCTCGTGTTGTTTCCAACTCTGGTTTAGTTAACAGAAGTTGTGTGTTTGTATCATCTTAACTCTCAGGTCCCACAACGAACAGCAACTTTATGTATTATTTTGTTCCATTTATTTGTTGCTGACTTCGTGCAGTTCGTGGTTTGTGTAGTAATACGAGTATTTTGTGCACTTTCTATTGCAATTTGTTTATAATTAACAATGTGATACGTTCCTAAATTGTCTATTTGTGTACGATACCTAGTGGATTAAATGAATCACACTTGATATTTAAATATGAATTATTATGTGGTGTTACTGGTTTAAAAAAGTGTCTAAGCTTTCCAGTGCAAGTATCCATTATATAAAACCTACTAAATTACACTGTATCCTTTTAAACCAGATGATACTTAAAACAAACAAATATTTAATACATATTGGACCTTCTTGGCTGAAAAGGGCGCTTCTGGGCTACATTTTCTACTTTAGACTCCATCTCATCTACTCTTGCACAAATCGGTTCAAATAATGTTTGACGCTTTTCTAAGGATAATGTGTACGGCCACTTTTCCTTAGCCAACGAGCCAACCTCAAAACTAAAACTATTCCAATTGTGATTTTACCTATCATTTCTTGGAAAGAATAACCCTTAGCACTAAAAGACAATGAAGAAATGTATCTGTGCATGAAAATCCATTTTAGAGAACTGATGAAAGAATTTTGTCATTTGAATTTTACAGACAATAAATTATAGTGTAAATTTTGTGACAATTTTATCTATAATATCAATAAGCTGTTTTGTATTTTTAACATAAATATTGACTCTTCAACATAGATGAAATATCTATTTTAGGGGCATTATATATGTTTTAACCCCTAAAACAGATATATCGTCTATGTCAACAATTGTTTAAGAGTATATATTTATTAAATTTGTATAAGTGGGAATAGCCCGATTTAATTTTAAATAAACATTTAATCTGAGTTGTCGAATTGGCAATAGTGGGACATGACAAGTCGTTGAGGGAACCAAAATCTCACCAATAGTACACCTAGGGCCGAATACGACCCATAAGTAAACTTTACAATTACCTATAAACATTTGATATGCTGTAGATTAAACCACATATATATATTCTTCCATTTCTCCATAAATCTATTCTTTCAAGCAATTACTTGTAATTTTATATAAAACTTGTTCTCCTATTGCAAGTTCAATAAATTAGGAGTGACATTACAGAAAAAGTTTCGAAGTTGAGTTAAGAAATATTTTTTATAGATTTGAACGAAAAGAAGTGACTTGTGGTAGTTTAATAAATTAAACTATTTCTAAGGGAAAAATCGGGAAGTATTTACCGGTATAAATTTTGTTTAAAACTTAAAACAATGATTTGCTGGTGACATACTTTACGGTTTGCTCTGCATTAAATTCCATTTCCTTTTTAACAAAACTAAAATTTCTTCCTGTATCAGATAGTGATCCAGATATGATGTTTGTGCGAGTTCGTGAACAATATAATGGGATATACGTGGAAAATATTACATCAAAATCCTCATAACCATTATAAAAAAATATATTTGACAAAACATGAATGTTTATTTATATTAATTAGATTTAGTTAAAGTAAGATGTGGTTTATTGCTTGAATATTGTGTCGGATAAACTAAGCTCTCATTCAGTTTAATACACACTATTGTCAGGTCAGGTAACAATGAAGCGTAGAGTAAACGGTGAAATGACAAAGTAGTGACTTCAGAAAGCACTTACTTCACAATAGGACCAACTTTGGTGGTAAATTGAGGACTCGACAAGTAACTTATTCCTGGAAACTCTTGTAATGTTGATGTCTTTGATACTTATTTGAAGTAGAATCAGAATGCTTAGCTTTGCTGCATAATATGCTTTAGGCAAACCACACAGGAAGTAAACGTTTAATCCTTACCCTGGGAGAAAACCTAATATGTTTAAGCCTTGACATCAAAATAAATGTATCAAGCATTGTCCAAATAAATTAAATAACAAGATATGTTAAACTGAATAAGATACATTGTATTTTAAATATGTTAAAACATAATATTATTGCATACTAGTTCCACTGCAATAAAATGTTCGATTAGACCTGTCAGTATGGTAAAATAAAACAAAAACAGCTGGTGTGGTTACTCCTGACTAACCACATATTTCTTGTTATTGATAAGTATTGTTATTCGTTTTCCAAAAAAAGAAAGTTTAACGTAGAATTATAGTTTTTAATCTAGTGGATACAGTATTTATATGAAACATTGAATGAAGCAAATCAGTTCATATTGGAATATGAAACATATTAAAAATGACATTTCATTATAGTCAAAATAATGTTTTATAGTCAAGTAATATAATCTGGTAGTTTTCAGATTTTCTTAGGAATTTCGTAACTTTTGATTATTGCATTTTCATGTAAATGGATGATTGATTAAAACATAAAACATTTCATACGGATAAATGACGAGGATCTTCTATTGTTATTTTTTTTAACATTTTGTAGTATTTATAAAGTGTGCTGTGCTCTATTCATTATCAGTCTCATGCAAAATTTATTAGTTTGGAACCAAGTTATGGAGGGTGTCCGTTTGAGAAGTGAAGTTCTGGCAACCAATTTCCATCTCTACAGACTTCCCACATTTTCGCGTTTTCCACCTAGAAAAATTGAAATCCTACATAAAGTGATGAACTTTTAAAAGTGAAAGATCATTTACTTAATTGTCAAGGATAAGTGTCAATTACAAAATAGTCTCTTAATTGCCGACGAGTTTACCGCGAGAGCGCGTGCGGGAAATTGAAACTGCCAAATTGTGCAATTAATTAATCAAATTACTTTAATTGTATCATGTAAATAATGTAAAAATGCGAATTTAGGGCAAAAAGGCCCTGCCTTACAATTAATCCTTAGTGCAATGGAGTTGATCTAAAATAATATCATCCTGAAATTACTACCATTTTCATAATCATAATGCATCAATAAGTAATTAAATTTAATGTGAGAATATTTTAACTTGAAAATGATATTTGTAGTAAGTAAGTTAAAAATATTTTTCTCAAATATGCGTTCTTCAGTGAACACGGATATAAATTTTATGAATCTAACTAAACCTTTTTTTGCTAGCGACATAAACGTGTGGTTTACACTTTATGGTGCAGAACCTAGAATATATAGACAACATATTTTTGGGTATCCCTGATCGGCAGAAAAATTTTATCAACACTTGTATAATATATTTTAACCCTGGTGGAAGATTACAGATAGTTCGATGAAGCTCGAAATTTTGTCTCTCTTCTGGGTACTGACCCATCTAGTCGCGGTGGATACAGTAAAACACCTCTGGAACAACCTAACCTCTAGACATCGTTGAGATTCAAATTAAATTCAATTCAAAACCTTATTTATTTCCAAATAAAAGAAATTACAGTTCCATAATAGAAGTAATATATACTATAGTAATTTTCAAGTATGATTAAAACAATTAACATTACTTAAAATATAGGAAAAAAGTACCCACATAGGCAAGCCTTTGTGCGTGGGCACGAGTCGTTTGAAAAAGATAGGTCGACCCACATTGCCGATAAGTTTTTAATCATATATAACTCAGATATGTAGCACACTTAACACACTCACGTACATACATAAATACATAAACCTAGCTCCCATTACAATAGAGCTAAAAAAAAGTAATTGAGGTAACAGGGGCATAGGCTAGTAACAGACATGAGCTTGAAGTAAAAGAAAAAGAAACAGAAAATCCTATCTGTAATTGGATGCAATAACGTTCTCCGTTTGCCTCCCCTCCCAAATCCGTGAGCCAATTAACCAGTAGCTTCTTAAATATTCCAATTTTTATATTATTAAAATCAGTTAATGGTCTCGGTAAATTTCTAATCAAAATTTGCATTATATAATGAGAATTAGTTAATGTAAATCTTTTAGTTAATCTATCTGTTAAAATATTTACTGAAACCGAAATCCTAGTTTCCGTACCTATGGTTAGTTCGTCTAAAAATTGTGTTATAGTTTTTTATACATATACAAAACCAATGTTTTTACATATAGCTGCCCTGACCCCCAAAACTCCCATATCATTAAAAAGTTGCAGATGATGCATAACGGTTACCTTTACACAGGGCAGTCCTTAAGAATGGCTCTTTTGGACAACATTTATAGGTTCTAATACTGATTTATAGGGGCACCACCCCAAGCTATAATACCAACCAATAACATTGATTGACAATAAGCAAAATAAGCAAGTTTCCAATTCATTAAAAATAATTCATTCATTTAAATACATGTTTAGATACTACATTATTAGCAATTAGGGATTGCGGCTGAAGGGTCAGGTAGTTGCCTCTCACGTACGCAACTCCACACTCACAAGCACAGAGGGTTAGGGCTAGCCCAGCACGAGCCGTTTCCATCCCGAGTTATTCTGTGACATCTGTGAGTACTCAAGAATAAGCACTCAATTCTAGTGTTTATACGTTGTTTGATATAATCATTTAGTGTTTATAATGTTTACAATCTTTAGGATACAATATTATAAGTAACAAAAATCTGGGTCTGACTAGGGAGGTGCACTAAGTAACTGGAAATATGGCCGGCCCTAATCCTCTGCATTTCTGTGTGTGTGTTGGTGTAACTGGTGCACTTGGGCCCCAGCTGCAGTCACTGTTTTATAATACTATAGGATGGCTCTAGCTCCATTAATCCTTTTGAAGGTACTCTACATGGCCTCTAGAAACTCAAGTTTATATTGACACCAAGATTTTAGAATATTCCAGCGTCATGTGTTCGACGTTGACACATAGATTTTCTGTTGTATGGAAAGCGATTATAGCCATTAAACTTAGTCTTGCTGTATAAAAAATATCAAGAACTGAATGCAACTTTAGATAAGGTGTCCTGAATTAATTGTTTTAAAATGATTTGTGTTTGATATTTACTCAATTTGTTACCAATTATCGAATTCGGGGCCTAACTGGCTTTAACAAAGCCAGCTTAAAAAAACGTAAAACTCGTTTGTATAACGGATTTGCATATGTTTTTTAAAAAAGGAACCAATAAGAAGCCAAATTTATGATAATTTACATTGCCAGAGATTGCCTACATAGAATTAGTACAGTGAATAAAATCATGAGAGTATCTAAAATATGCATTCGATATATTGTGGCAATACATAAATATATTTATTACAAAGTCTTTTCCCTTTCCTTCTTAACAACAATTTTCAACATAATAAAGATGTTTTACACATTACAAGTAGTTAGCATTATCACATGTTGGGAAAATGAAAACAGTTCATACACCAATATATAAACTTGATCGAAAATTCTCTGGGCGAAAATGTGGACTCATAAGAATAAAATATTTTCATATTTAATGTGCACGGTTATGCTGTGTACATAAAATATGATAAACCATGTAGATAATTTATTGGCTGAGCGTTAGTGAAGTCTATCACTCGTAGCTAGAGAAATTTAATTTCTGTCTGTTTGTTTATCTGTTTGTCTGTCCTCAATGACTCGGAAACGAACTTACGTAGGCTTAAAATTTTCGGCGTAGCTTCATTTCTATGTGAGGAACACTGAGTTCGATTATAGTATATTACACTTTCAGGAATTTGGCTGAGCGTTAGCGTATATTTTTATATTTGTTGTATGAGTAACCACGATGACAACGTGAAAATAACGGAATGAATTGATTTTCAAACAAACTCAGTATAATAATAATAGATTTTAACATGTGCCATATTAACACATGTAGCCTTATTATCCAACATATCTAACACTTTTTTTTTGTGATTGTGTACAGATAGACTTTTATTATTTAAACGCTGGTATGAAACCCAATATAATGAATAAAAATGTGAATGTATCATGTGGCAAGATATCTTGAGGAAGATTATATCTTTAACTTGAAAATATGCATGGAGCTTCAATTCTACGCAGAAAATAATGATTTATATGATTTTGCATGTTCACCCAAGGAATTTGGGTGAGTGTCGTTGACGCCTACCACTCAGAAGGCCGATACAAATTCTCTTTTGTAGCCCGGGAGTTTACTTTGTCGCATGAGTGTCTGACGTTCTATTTGTCAATAACCAAACTCAAATAAATTTATTGTAGTATAACAACTATAAATTGTTTCAAAACCTTACTATAGTTATAATATAGTTTAAAGTTAAAAACAACCTCTTAAATTTATTTTATGATGAAAGAAAGAAATGAAAGAAACAGAGGAATTAAATTAAGACAGTCAGTTTAATCCGTAAATGGAATACATTCATGCTAAAAACTCTTCGTTTAAGTAAAGGCACCCAGTAATGAAGTGCTCCCTCGTTATGGACGAATTCCAATTTGTGTTATATGCACTTTTGGTCATAAGAAACCTCCAAAAACACCTGACGCCGACATATAATAAGTAGACCTGCACCAAAGCTGCATTAAGAGGTTCACTCGTGATCGGGTGCTGTTCCCGTTTACCGCCGATTCATGAATTTTTTGAATGATTTTTTACAAGGATCTCGTTTAACTAAACCCGTAAGAACACGAGCGGCTCTTTTTTATAACACAAAAACTATTAATCTGTGATGGGGAAAAGGGCTAGATAATTGAAATTTGACTCTGAGTGAAGCCTGTTATGTAAAACTTGGTGTGGCGTACATATACCTTGCACTAAACTGAAGTTTATAAAGACCGCATCCCTTAACAAAACAAAAACCTACAGTTTCATGCTTCGAGTCAGGAAAGCGGAACGTTAGGTAGGTCTCGGCTCAAGTGGACACTTGATGCATGTTAATTTCCCATGGGTATCGTAGTTTAACCTCATCCACATACAATTTTGACAGATTGCGGAGCCGTTCACACGACAATCGCGTGTTTGATGTATCATATAATATCTGGAATTTTTTAATATCATAAAATAAAGTTTTATTTTTTTTAATTACGTTGCGATCTTGCAGTCTTTAGGACATCGGTTTAGGTTGATTTAAAAATAAAAACTAATGCAATGTTTTAAAATGTAGATAAATATTGTACCCCTTAAAGTACGCCTAATTCCACTCAATACTAAAACCATACAGAAATTTTTGAGTGATAAATGTTCGCAAAAAAGATTATAATTAACTTTTTGTACACAAATCACATAAATAAATCGATATCAACAGGAATTCAGGTAATCTGAAAGTTAATTATATTACAGAATGATGTATATAATTAGTTATCTAACTTACACAGTAATAGACAAGTCATTACGTAATTAATAGTCCCATGTCGAGGACAGTAATATCCTAGGGCACTAATATCCGGCTGTAATCCATTTACCTGACCCTCTAGAGTTTAGACTAGGAAGATTAAATACTATATTAATTTAAAGCTATCTATGTATTTATTAATCAGTAGTATATTGGATTATATTATTTCAGACTTATACTGAATTTAAAGGTCAATATTTGATACACTTATTGAAGGTACATAATGATGTACTTTCAAAAAACATCTAAAATGTTTAAGTTTTGGTATAAAAGTAGTCGTAAAAACGTTAACTTTTACCGTACAATAATGGAAAGACTTGTATAGTTTACATTATACATATTCATTGAACATATATACACACATTGCCTGACCGTCATTTTGGATATGACTGAATTCATAATTGTTATATACTGAAACATTATTTTAAAATATATACTGGATTTTTCCATATATTTTATCAAATAATTAATATAACTATGTGTTCGCGTCAATTTTTAATTACGTACTAGGTAAGTTTTTTTTAAAATAGAAGAATTTGAGAAGAACTTCCTAAAACTTATAAACAACATAAAATCATAAGTCATAAAAACGTTGATTATTAATTTTTTAACATTTCATCGTTTATTTGTAACAAAAATTAAAAGAGGCATATTTTCGTCCTATGAGCTCAATGTTGATACAAAGTTCAACGTTTGGTGAAAATGTGTAATTCGGTTTAACTAGGTCTCACAGTAATGTAATATAAAAAATATACATAAGTCAATGAATCCCCCAGCAACTCTTTTCACCCACTGTTTTCGTCTCTCGCCCTCCGGGCCCCGCAGAGGGCGAAATAATCTAATTTAGAACCATCTTGTCTTTTGGGCATGTTTTCTAATATTATAAGGGTATAATTGATATAAAATAGCACGTAAAGAGCACGCGTGCGCGCACGCACACACACCACATTAAAAAGAATGTGATATACACATAGGTCGAGAAATTTCTCGTTTAGCCACCAACCGCCATTTTGTATTTTGCATTAACAATTAATTATTATCTCTAAAGCTAGTTAAGCCAAAGAAACCAAACTGGACTTTTATATTTGGGTATACAGTATAAGAACAATAAAAGTTGCTTTCTTTAATATCAACAGAATGGCATCTGTTGAAAATGTTTAATGTCAAATAAAAAAAACAAAAAAAATCAGTATAGTTATAAAACATTTACTAGACACTAACTGCCTAACATTTTATTAAAATTCCAACGGTACTTTTTCTAACTAAAACCGTCAACGTATAAGCCTGCACGGCCACTTTAAAGATATGCTTGCAAAAGCCGGGAGTGCCAAACATGTCTTAGTTGAGAGTTATGAGTTGTTGGTTGCTGCTTGGCTTGTGCAAGCTTATCTTTAAAGTGGTCGTGCTGGCTTACACGTTGACGGTTTTAGTTGGAAAAAGTACCTTTGGAATCGCTATAATAATATAAAAATATCTGGTATCTTATAAATAGTTTATACTAATTATAATAATAATAAATCTTTATTGCGTTCACAATTTAAGCAAATTGTATGCAAACGTCAATATACATGTATTAAAATAAATTAAACTTTATTAATTAATTTAAATGAAAGTCATTTCAGTCATTAAAAAGTTTTCAGCTATGCTGATTACAACTTAGAACATAACTAAAGGACTTGACCAATTTATTTCAATTAACTTTAAATTTAATCCCAGCAGCTCATCATAAACTCTTCAACAGATTAGAACACCCTCGACACCAATATTTTTCTCAATCGAGCTTTGAAGTTTTTTCATTTAAATTTTTTTATCTCATCAGAGAGCTTATTTATGAACCTTACGCCAACCTCGGATGTTAGACGTTCGAACGTGGCAGTTCTGTGCTGTTGAATACGGAAGTTGTCCCGTCCTCTAGTCCCGTATTGGTGAACTATTGGAAAACATAGGCGTGTAATACAGCTTATGCCTATCAAAGGCATAAAGCTTATATAACATGTAGTATAACATGTAGTATATAGTGTGTTTGCTGCTCCCGGCTTGTGCTAGCCTTACCTTTAAGCGGTCGTGCACGCTTATGCATTGGGGTTTTAGTTTATTTTGTAGCAACTACTTTATGAATCGTATGTTTTAGTGAAATATATTTTTAACCTATATGCTACTTTAATACGTAATTAGTTATTTGTGTTTAATATAAAACAATGAAGTACCATATTGTGTATCGTACCCGTTATTCAAATGTAAAAATACATACGACGACTAAGTAAACATTCAAGATGTAAATTTTTGTATTTTTTAGCAATTTTATATTATATTTAAGACCTATTTGGGAAGGGAAGTTCTCTTACTTGAGTATTTCTGTTGGAACTTTATAAACATTTGGACGAAGTTACACGATCGAAAAGTAAGATATGCTTTACCCTCCACCTATGAGGGAACATGAGTATGACAGTGGTTTAACTAGGGGATCTGAGACAGCAACCCCCCAAGGGGTGAGATTAATCAGTACTGTAACAGTCTCAGAAGCAAGGGACCCACCAGAGTGCTTTGTCGAGAAGCCGGATCTGGTGTAACGACAGCGGCAGAGGAAACGGGTACGAGTCTCAGAATGTTTCTTGTCAAAGGGAATTAGTAAATTGTTTGGTTCATTCGTCTGCCAAATTAGTACGTTGAAACTTTGGAATGCGTAACCTTGCCATTCCTTAAATACTACTCAAAGGATGGTTTTAGACTGATTTGATTTGTATAGCCTACATTCCCAACAATAAATTCTTTAATCTGATCTTACTTTGTTGCTTATCATAGAATTTAAGAACATGATTCTAATATTCATACATAACATGTAGTATAAACCATGTTTTAAATCAATTCCCATTTTGTGTTCAATTATGCATAAAGGTTAATATTTATACTTTATTTTTGTAGTTACGTAAAAGTTATAGTTAATTTTAACGTTTTATTATTATAATAAAATACAAGTGTAAAATAGAAATTGAGTATATTCTTTGCATTTTTAATTTTCTTTTAATATTCCTGAACAGTACAGTAAAAGTTGGATATCATTTTTAATTGGAAGTTTTGGTTATAAAGAACTTTAATTCCAGTCTCTTGATACTCTAGTTCAAAAAGGTAACAACAGTAATTTGGTGTTATGTTTGTAATATTAGTTATTATAATTAAGATTAACTGTTTCGTTATACTCTGTTATGAACTTTGGAACAATACCTATGTACATTATCATCATATCTATCTTATTGGATGTGCTGTTTTTTTGTATGGTATTGTCAATTGCAATCGTATGAAATATGGTTATATGCCATAGAATAAGAATATATATTTTTAAAATATAATATATTTTTTAAAATATAATATATTTTTTTAAATATAATATATTTTTTTAATATAATATATTTTTAAATATAATATATTTTTAAATATAATACATTTTAAAAATATATATTTATTTTTATATAGGTGAAAGATAAAATGTGTAAAATTTATAAACTTACTAACCATATAGAGGTAAACAAAAACAAAAGTGTGTTTTAAATGTACCAACCAAAAAAAAGAAAATGCAGTAATTTCGAAAAGGTGTTAAATATTGACTAAGTATGGACCAGAGTAATATGGTACATTTATCTTTCACAATTCTAATGCTTCATTGTTATGAGTAGATAAGCCCCACTCACTTCAAAAATTACCCACTGCAGTAAAATACTCTGTGATTTTAACCTCTACCCCAATATTATATCTCAACATTTATTACTGTGAATGCTCCAGTTCTCATCCAATGAGTTCCCCAGATTCCAGTTACATTTCAGTTTGTGCTGTTATATTTAGTATAGGTATGTGTAACCATCTGCTGGAAATTAAAAACCAGCCAGAAAAAAAACCTCCATAGGGATACTATAGGGATACAACCTACAATAGCAAGTAGACTAGAAAACCTCAAATCATTTGGAAAGGTCTGGGATAGAGCTCAGCAAAAACATAATATTATGACGTAAATGCTCTCATGTTGTTTCCAAGTCTGGTCTAGTTAACAGAAGTTCGTGTGTTTGTATCAAACTTAACTCTTAGTTTCCACCGCAAACGACAAATTTAAGTATAATATTGTTTCATTTACTTGTTGCGGTGTTGTTCAGTTTGTTATTTGACATGGACACATTTTCATATCTATATAGAGCTTCCTTTGTGTTTCAAATAATAATAGTTTGGTTATATATTAATAATTTTTAGTGTGTTCACAGGGAACTGATATACTGGTGGCGAGAGAAAAGAAGAGACCTGGCCCGTGCCGGCGCACAGCTGTGTACTAGTGTGTTGCCGCGCGGTAATTTCAGGCGCTTCGCCCCACAGTCAACCCTGTGAATTGTTTATCCTAGAAATGGAGTTATTTGTTTTTATTAATGTGGCAATATTCAATATTGTGTTAGTCAGTAAGGTATCAATGTTAAATTTTATATACATGAAAACACTACATTTACATTATACATATATGAACATTAGTAATTGTTATATTAACAATAAAAAAAATCTTCAATTTCAGCAATTCATTCCTTTAATTATTGTTTGTTTACAACCACTGTAGAGCCTAATCATTAGAATTTATTACAAACATAAATTTTGCTCAATTTTAATTGGTCAAAACAGTACCGTCATTTTAATTATCTTATAAAACATAACAATTAGGCCGCAAATCAATCAAAACAGTGAAACAATAATGGAATTACGAAACTAGGCGCGGCAACATACTAGTAGTAGCGCCTGCAATTTTCAGATAGGCCAGAATCCAGGTCTCTTCTTTTCTCTCGCCATCAGTACCATAGTACAAAATAGAACTATCAATAATCAATTATATGTGACATGTTTAATTGATAAGTACATGCATTGAGATCTTTCTAAAGGTCTGTTGGAGGATTTTAATAGCAAATGGTGCTTTATAATGTAGTATAGTTCTGTGAAAAATAAGAAACAGGCTTATTCTAAAATGATATTGAATTTGATTAGTTTATTTATCACAACATATGTTATCATATTTTGATAGGTAATTAATATATTATAATATGTACACATTGTATTTTAGTTTGAGATTTTGAATTTGAAGTAAACATTAATGGTTATTTTTACAGGTAAGGCATTCTGGTTCGTAGTTGAATGGTGAGTAAAATTCTTATTACCTGTTGATATGTAAAACATGGGAAGTTGACTATCGGAACAAACTAAAAAATGTAAAAAACTTAACGCAGTGATTAATACGTATGAAATACTGTAATGTTATTTTTCTATTCAATGATAAACCATAGAAAGATAACTATAAAACCTTATAAATGTTCTTATTAACTATAAGCAATTTACAATGTTTTGTAAAATTGTCTATTACATTTTTCAAAAAGGTTTCTTGAAAAAAAAAATAATTTAATGAACGTAAATTATCCAATGCTGATGGTCCGGCTGAGAAAAATTACCAAAATATTATATGATCCAGACTTATAAAATGCTTTGATTTAGTTTAGTATATAAATGTATAAAATAATATAAAATATGATCCTCCTTTTCAATTAAATACTTTGATTTATTATTGTTTGTTTAAATTTAAAGTATATATATTTCATTAATATTGTTTTTATATTATTTTTATTTGTGTCATATTATTTATATTCATAATTGAATAGGCACAAGAGAGATTTTACTATACTGGCTTAAACTGGATATTTTTGTCTCAATCATCTTATAATTCCAAAACTCTTATTTTCACCAATTAGATTTTTGCGTATCAAATTTTATTAAAATGATATTGAAGATTGATAGTAAATTATTGGATAAAAGTTAATCGAAGATAAATTTAATATTTGTAATAAACTTTAATGCTGTCAACTGTTATATTACTGTTAAAGAACACAATTGATGTTAAAATGTTGTAGGAAGACTACAGTTGCTTCAAATTGTGTGTTAAACGCAAATAGGTAAAAAAGGAAAGTTCACAGTTAAATTACGTAAGAATCATAAATAAAATTGTAACTTTATTTTGATCATTAATTTAAAGCTTATACTTTAATGAAATTCATGAAATATTTAAAATTACCGTTATGATCGTAACCATGGTGTTTGTTTACTATATTATCTGTATTTACGAATTATCTGTATTTATAAATTACTATTGACATCCGAGAGTTTATCGCGAACGATAGAGCTGAAATAAATTGCTGAATGGTGAATGCAATTTACGATGGATTCTGAAGTGAATTTCTAACAACGACAAACAAATGAAGGTGATCAACGTGAGTTAATGTGCTGAGCTGAATCACCTACCATAATGGAGGCCTAATACATCTCCATTAGCTGTAAAAATGAGTGCCAATTGAGTACTATTCAACATCTACACCTAGAGTGGATAGAACAGAGTTGTAAGCTTATGCACTATTGCGTTGTTAACTGTAATATAATTGAAAACATTGATTGTTATAAGCCTGTAATGTATATGTCTGCTTTCATTGTTAAAATTGGAGTTAATGGTAAAATATTTTACTTCTAAAGTTTTAAAATACAATATACATAAATGAATGAGGGTTCCGTTCGTGTTTATTAAAAACAGTTTAACGAAACAGGCGTACAATTATAGACCTCTCACTATTTATACTATTCCATTATACTATCCTTAAATTAGTTTAAAAATAACTGACTTTATGTGACTTCTACATTTAACACTCTAAGTACCAAATGGCACATGTCTTTGATGGTAACCATACATTACTAGAATGACCATTTTCAGCTAATGGTTTTGTATCAACATTGATCTTATTGTGATGTTTGCATCCTATGGTGTATGTGTACTATTACGGACACTTGCTATGGCTTACGGTATAGCAACATATACATAGCGTTTAGATCTCGTATCTGCCCTCTTCTTCAGTTATTAAATCTTAAAAAGTAAGATTAACTATAAGAAAATACAATTCAAACATATTGTCATCTGACAACTGATTAAGTAGTCTGATACCAGTTCCAGTGAAGTCATTTAAACACATAAATATGGGAGTTTGTCCATAACCTTGCTATCGAAATACAAAGCTATAAAGTTGACCATCCAAAAAGTAACCAATTAAATAAAAATGATGGATAATGGAGCATATATCATTCCTCGTAATGCATCACTGTTGTAACGAAAACTGTATGTAACAAATCTACCAAACCTCTTAAACCATCCAACACAAATAAAAATTTGTATTTATAAATGTATAGAGTTTTTATTTTTGTTTGTATATTACAATTTTGCTATTCACGAATAAAATGCACAAGACATATTGAGTAATTTTCTGCGGTTATCACAGAGTGTAGAGGAGGTACAAACCTAATAAGTTACTAATTGATATTATTCCTATAAACTAAGGATATAGGATAATATAACAGAGATCGGATAGGAATAAAGAAGTATTTTAATTGGGTTGAAATAGGCTTTACGTCAAATTTCCAAGAACCAGAGTAGAAGGTATGATAAATATACCTCTGGTACATGTGGATACCTCATTCGCGATAGCTAAGTGATGTAGAAAAAAAGGTTACTTTAGTGAATATCGTATCCTAAATATTATAAATGTAAAAGTTTAGGCATTTAGTATTCTTCTGCCATTCACAAACTGCTTCGGGGGATTATTTTGAAATTTATCATACTTGTAAAAATGACACCAAATAATAATAATAACTCATCAAAAGTAGAGATAGTAGTATAGTATTAGTAATAAGTATTAGTAATATTTTTATTGAGTAATAATTACATTATACATGCCTAATTACAATACCAAATTATTACAGGATTCCAATATATTATATATGGTTGTTCATTGAAGGAGCGCCATTGTTTTGGGAGTTCCAACACATTGGGATTGAACGATCAGTTATGTTAAGATTTTTAGGTACTGAAATCTTATGTGCTATTTAACCAAACGCCATGAAATGTACCATAAATATTTTTAAGATATCTCCATGGTGCTCATAGAAGCTGTCTCGCTCTTCTATTCTACGGCTAAATGCGGCAATATCCTCAAATTCCCATGAATTATCTCATCTCCTCTTTTACTTATACTCCTGAAAATGTGTGCAGCTGTGAATAATAACAAGTCAATTCAATTTCGTGCTATAATTATTTATGAGCAAAAGGAGATTTCTACTATTTATTATTCTGAGAGCTAAACCAAGCTCTTAAAGTACACACTTTGTCAGGTCACTCAAGAAGTTAGCATTGAGTAGAAACGGCGAATGAGGAAGTAATGACGGAGAAAGCACTTACTTCACATCAGAACCAACTGCGCGGTCCTTACAAGCAACTCCATCCTTAAACCTGTTGTAACTTTGATGTCCTTGACACAATTATTGAAAAGTAAATCAGGATAATAAGCTTTGCAATGTGATAGCTTTGGACCACGTACAGTAACTGAGTGAATTTTAGCTTTCACATGACAAAAATTTAAAATATATTGAAATTAATTAACTTAATACATAATAAAATTACAAACTAGGCTAAAATAAACAAATCATACCAGAGCGTTGTGACACGCGTAAGTCAGGAATCACAACCACCATGTTGTGTGTCAACTTCACTAACTCTAAAACATGCACTAATCATTAAACTAAACTACAGAATACAGGTAACAATATGTCTGCATTCGTCGATCAACTATCTACGACTGGAGTGCCGTGTATTAGGTTAGTTATTTACCTGAAGAAGAGATCAGATTGCAGATCTCGAAACGTAGTGTTGCTGATTTTTCACTGAACGATGGAAAATGTCCGGAAAAATCCTGTTTCCTTCTCAATCCGTCATATCTGCCCTATCTTACGATTTCTGAAAGTTGTCTAAAACATTGTATTTCCTGGCTGTGGAAACTAGGGCTTTGAAATTTTCCGGCAATCCATAGGGATGCAATTATGGGCTGTAGTGGACATTTTAACATTACAAACTAATATTTAGTTACTCTTGTATTTATTTATTTAAATTCCGTTGCTAGTTGTGAAGCAAACACTCTTTTACTAAGCTGAAACATGAAAGGATCTCATCCATTCCGAAAACAAATGTAACTACAGTGCCACGGTATGAGTAGGCGGGCTCCAGCTCAAGTGGGCACTTGATACATGTTAATTTCCCCAGAGTGCCGTAGTTTAGCCTCATCCGCATACAGTTTGACAAACTGCGAAGAGGAGACCACACGACAATCTGTGTTGGCGACCTGTCGCACAGTCTCAGGGACGCTGTGAAATAACATGTATTTTTATTAACAAGTTTTAGCCTGGTTGAAATGTTTACTTCATAGAGGTTTGTTTGTAAGAGATGATCTTTTAAAATATTTGCACACCCTTTTCAAATAAGAAGTATTATAATCGTAGCACCTTTTTAAATTTAATTTAAGATGTAGCAAACATGTTTCGTGAACCATATATATATATATATATATATATATATATATATATATATATATATACTATATGGTAGCAAAATTTCGAAATACACATGTTCTGTCCATTCCAGAACGATAGTTCTCTCTGTCTCTTGTCTCACATTCGTGTATATCTAGTCTAAAAGGCACATTTAGATAAACAAAATAAGGTGTTTCTAAATTTTAATGACACGGCAAAGTCAACAGTTGCAAACTTTTGAACATTGTCCTACACGACTTCTAAAGTACAAATTACCGATAATGTCAATTGCTATATTTTGCAATTTAATACTGTCATAAAATGGTTGTTGCAGGTTTCCTCCAATATGATCCCATATGAAGGGTGGGAATAAATAATGCCGTGAGGCGTCGTTATTACCTGACTCGAGCAATATTTTGCCAAAGACCTTAAGACATGAACTCCCTAGGATAATTTGGCACAATGTGATTTTTCCACGTCAATCCTCGATCAACGTATCTATCCAAGGAAATTTGAAGAATAGACATCCTTCAATAATATATCTGCAACCATAACTACAGGACCTCTTTCAATATCTATAGAGTGCATTGAACAGTTGAGAAAATATTATTGTGGTTAACAAAGGCCTGTAATTCCAGACCTTATTTTGAACTTCCTCTAAAACAGAGTCGTGTCATCTAGTACTGCATGTAAAGCTCGTGCAGTACTAGATGTCACGACTTAGATCAATACTTAGTCCAATTCTATGTATATACAGGTATATATATATATATATATATATATATATATATATATATATATATCACGAAAAGAATTGGACTAAGTATTGATCCCTGGAGGACTCCATAGTTTGGTGCAGTAGGTTTTGAAATTGTATTCAAAATTTTGATGACCTGTGTTACATAGTTTAGAAATGAATGTATCATCATTTAATTCATACTTGTTTAAGTAGAAGAGAAGTTTCATGCCAAATTTAAAGGCTGCAGATAAGCTTTCTCTAGATATCTTGCCACATATTACATTCACATTTTTGTTTATTGATTTAGGTTTCATAGCAGTGTTTAAATATTAAAAGTTTCGGTCAGGTGGGGAGGGTGCTACAACGCAAATGTGATGAAATCAGATCTTGTCAGCAACTTTTAACATTGACTTTCAATTACATTACTTTTTTAAAGTTTTATTCCATTGTAAAATTTGTACATATTAAAATTTTATATGATTGTACTCAATTGGTTTACAAGTTTGTTTATTCTTGTATTTTCTCATTGTTACCTATAAAACCAATGTAAAAATATTTTCTAACGCTCAGCCAAATCTCATGGAGTAACATGCAGCATTTTTGGATTCAGTGTGCCCTATATAGAAATAAATCTTCATAAAAAATGTCAAATAGGTTAGTTCGTTTTCTAGATATCTTGCGAACAGACAAATATAGATGAAATTTTTCAGCCCCATAAATTGCTCTATTTATAAAATTATGTTTTTACGCTTTGTAATTATTACATAGCTCTGTCACATTACATCAGCAATGATAATTGAAAAAAGATTAGTGATTCCAAAATCAGGGCTTTATTCTTAAAATTGTAATAGCACTTTAAGCCTGAAAAGATTAGATGGAACTGCTGAAATAATATGAGTTATTCAACCAAATATCTTGGAATATTGGCTAGAAGATAAGCGAGTGCAGGACTCCAATATATTGTTCTTCAAACTTATATACCTATCATTCAAAGAGAATCTGAAGAGGAGGATATAAACTTGTAAACAAATTCATAGTATTTATATTTGCAAAAAATGAAGGTAGTATTTTATTTTACGTAATGAATATAATAAAATTCCAATACAGTACATGTAAGTGGCCCAAAATTATGCAGATATTTATTGTTTATAATTCTGCGTAAGCAATTTTTTTATACTTAAAGTGGACTATGAAGTGTTTTTTACCGGTTAGTCTAACAGGAATCTAAAAAGTCTGGTGATCTAGAATTTTCTTTACTTGGCTTAGTCTGAAATTTTGTTATTATTTCAGTACAATAAAGTAACAAATATTTTTTATACGTAAACTTGACGCTAAAGGTATGTTGAGTTATTATGCAGTAAAAGTATAATAACAGTTTTAGTTTTGATAACTCGGTTTCGCCTTACTCGTAAACATTATTAGTATCGATAAGAACCACTTCTGTGTCAGTGAATAGAAAATACTGTTAGAATTTTGTATAAGCCAAATAAAGCTTTCATTCATTTCAATACGCACTATTTCCAGGTCATTTAACAACGATGGTTTGAGTAAACCATTGAGAAAACAAAATTACGACCGTAGGACTTACTCCACAATAGGCCCAACTTTAGCGGCAAATTGAGGCCTCAACAAGAAACTTATTCTTGGAAACCTTTGTACTTGTTACGACTTTGACATTCAATGTAAGTGGAATCGGAATCCTAAGCTTTTGCAGTTCAAGCGACTTTAATTCACTCTGTAGAATTGTTACAAGAGGTAACAAAGCATAGTTTTTTACTGTTGAAAAAAAAAAAAAAATTAAAGTAAAAGCTTAAATAATATATACGTGAAATTATACTGGGTACTACTGTGTTAATGATATTGATTTAGACTGTATTATTAAGTCATATAGCAATTAAATATTGTATTTATTTTCCTATCAAAAATGTTCACCCAAAACTAAATAACCTTTCCTTTATCATGAAAGATACATTTTGAATAAATAGTAATTTTATAAAAATATTATTGTTTAGTTATTAAAAGGTATAAAAGTAAGGTTTAAACATTGTTACATTATTACCTAAAACTGTAACTTATTTTATTGTGATCTACCACTCGTAGCCAATTTAATATAAAAAATATTGTGCTTAGGAGTTGTTAAAGATTTAAATACGTATATCTGCTACTTTTTAAGTACTAAATAAAAAGGTTTCAATACTGTAATAAATCGGTAATTAATTATAGCGAACATGCTTTAATTAAATATTCTTAGTGATGATGTACCATCTATATGTGCTATACTTCTTTTGCTTTCAGATTTATTATATCCATTTAAGTACATTTAAAATCCTCCATAGTACCATAGAGATCTTATAGAGTAATAACAAGTCACAAACAGAAGTTGATACACCTCATCCTTTGAATGTGAAGAACTGGAGCAAAATTCTCTACGGAATTTACAACTGTAGTTCAGCCGACCTGTAAATTAATTGTAGCACTATGCCACTGTATAGTCAGTTATGTTGATGACGTACTAATGGACAATCCAATATGCAATTAATAACCGTGACGAGGGCGGCAACGTCTCAGAGCACTAATATCCGGTAGTGTTCCATTTAACTGACCCGATACTAGTTTACTAAGATTGATGGCTATAGTGAGGAACTTGCGAGATACTGGGTTGTGGGAACTCAGAACTATCCACTAACTGCAATTCCATGGCTTTGTGAAGACCATTAATTGGTTTAGTAACGCCAAAGCAATCAATGACAGGTATAAAATGGTAGTGTGAAATTAAGGGTACCACGTTAAAAAAATACGTTCAATTGGTGATAAAACCAAACCTTGCTAATCAATCAGATTGAATTACTTCATTATTTTAATTGTATTAAACATTTTTAACGCTTCCAGTATTTGTTTAAGTTGTCTGAAATCACATTGTAGCACTCTCTAAACAGTCTGGTTGGTTTATGCTTATATACCCTATATTACTAGAAAATAAATCCATATAAAAAATGTGATATTAAGACAAAATACCGGTTAAAAACTTATATATTTATGAAATTTCTTAATATAAAACAGTAGAGGCTCAGTGGTAACATTTAGGCGAATTAATGATCCGAATACTTTTTGGGAATTAATTTTCATCAAAATTTATTTAGGCTTTTATTAATATAGAAATGTAATGCATGTAATTTAATTAGACATATTTTTTGTTTTCTGAACAAAATTTCCTTTCCATAATCAAACAACAAGAAAACAGGTAATTCTATACGATTATATAAAAATATCTTTATGAGTATCTAAGTTTGTATATAAAGTTGCGAAAATCCCGTCTTGGTCTATAAAAGTTATGAAATATCCCATAAGAATTGAATTACATCAAACAAAGGTTATAGCTTGAAAGAACTTGTAAAATGTAATGAACTATTCTAATTATTCATTATTTTATGACATCATAAACATACAATTAATTAATTTAACTACTATTTTCAATTTGTTTTCATTTATCGTCTTAAAGGCATACAGTGAACTTGATAGTAATAACACTTCTTATTTCAACCTTATCCGCAACTGCTGTTGAGCACACAGTAAGGAAATATAGTATATTTTGTAAAACATATGCTTTGAACTGTACGTTTTAGAAGATATCAAGTGTGCAGAGCTTAGTCAGTACTGTAATGCAGATAAAGTCAATGTTACTTTCTAACTTTTACCATAAATGTAAAGACTGTTCTAAAGCCCATATTGGTTATATTTTGAAAAAAGTAGGCATCTCAGACCTGTTAAATTAAATGTATTTATTTTCTTGTATAAGGCGACAAAGCAAACCCAATTGTGTAAATATAATTCACTCGAACCAGTGAATTATATGAAGTGCTCATAGGCGTGAAAAGCCTACGCAATAACAATTAAATCCCAAAAAATAAAGTTTTCGTAGTGTTGTGGTTACATTCGTGTCCTGCTAGGAAGATATCCGGGTTCGAGTCCCAGTGAAGTGATATTTTTATATATAGTAAATAAATTTTTATATAATAATATTTTTTTAAATTAATGTATATTGAAACGTAATTGGACTGCTGCCAATTACAAAAAAATAATTAACATGTGAATGTACACACATGTCAAAGATTAAGGTATGACGGTAATTTTGTCGATGGATAATTCAGTTTTTATTTGTTTGCTTGGTTTTACAGACACACGGGAACTCTGTGTTTAATTGTGCACATAACATGAATTAGGAAATGTTATGAAAAGTGTATTAATTGTGAATTTTAGTGTAGCGTTTTTTTACTGTAACATTTATAACAAGATATTATGAAGTTCCATTGGTTGAGCGTTTAGCGGAGTCTGTCCGATCGTTTGATGACACAAGGTTGATATATTTATTTCTAAGTCTATTATGAAATTTAAAGAGGAAATGTATAAAAGTTTTCATCTTATTACTTGTTCAGTTGGACTATTTAAATGTTCCACCTTCCATTTCAAGGAACAACTTAACGATAATGGACTTCTTGAGTATTGAGAGATAAATTCTAACATAGGTTTTCCTCCGTCTTGAGCAAATTGAAGCGATTAACCTAGATGGGCCGTTCCTCTTCACTGAACAATGCAGCACAATACGTCTTCATTAACTAAATAAACGTTCGCTTGAGTACCGCTATTTACCATAGAGTAAAATACATTTACTATGTTAATTTTAAAACTGCTATGCCAAAAACATAACGATTTGTACTTAGGGTGCTACAACTGACATGATTTCCATGGTAGTTTATTTATTTACCATTAAAAAATATATAAATAATTTTGTTGTTCATTGTAGCAACACAAAAAACCTTATTAATACAGTAAAACTTAAAGAATATTTAACTGCAAATCCATAAAAATTGTATTATTAATTGTATTGTATATTTTGTCTGAAAGAATATTTGTAAATAGATTTTAATTATAAATCTTTCCTTCCGAAATATATTAATAATAATTAGTTTTCATTTAATTGGCAAGATGATAAATTAGTTTCTAAACATGCACTGGTCTATAGCAAGATTTAACGTAATTAATGTTTCACTTAACATATATTTTAATGGAACCAGAAGGTTTTTACAAAATTCATCTGGATCACTTAGATAAGTGTTAAAATAAAATTGACATTGGGAAAAAACGTATTTTTTCCCAATGTCAATTAATGTCAATCTCGTAAGATTATTTCATTTGGAAATTTAAATTTATCTTACATTTAGACTTATATAATCTATGCATTTATTTACAATAGTTACCTGCTTTTATATATTTTTCGACTTGTATTACACAAAATGTTGTTGTACTTTCCCATAGCTTTTGAAAATGTTTTGTTCATGAAATTAATTTCAAGTATTATTTTTCAAAATTCAAATTTGTAAACTTCTCACAGAATAATACATTGGAGAGTCGTTTCAGTAAATATTTTTAAAATCTTCATCTGACGCTAAAAATCATTATATTTATTCGTTTATAAATGAAATAGGTACCAAACAAGTCTCTCACGTCATACTATTAGGACGGTCGGGGGAGTAATCGAGTGATGGTCAAGTCAAAGGAAAGGGTACATGATAAAAGGATAGAACGATTAAACGGAAGAATTCAAACACGAAATCAAAGGACACAAGATACGGGTATAATGTGAAGAACTATTGCGCAGTATTTTAAAACGCATCTAAATAGTATAGTTTAGGTTTGTAATTGCATATTTAAGTTTGAGGATTTTATATCAGACACGTTTATGAGGTGGATTTATTAGAAAATCAATTTACAATTTTAAACTGAACTTATTGAGAAAACTTAACTAAAGTGGTGAATAATAATAAATCCTTTTCTTAAAAATAATTACATTTCCTTTAGTTTGGCTCAAGAAGCAAAACTGATGAACAGAAGCACTGATGAGTGTGAAGTTGACTCACACTTGCAATTTAAAGTATAGTAACAAACCTGCATGCGATAAACTTAGTGATCAATATCTCAGTATGACAACGAGTTATATACTCGTATCTGAAACGATCAATGAATCTGGATTTTACATGCTATAGCACAATTGTAAAATAATTCATTTCACAAATTCAATATCTTATTTGTAAATTATTACGAGTGTTCAGTTTGGCTCCAAGTAACCTCCCGCTTAGTGCAGTGTCTGACATATGGAACGGTCTTAGATTTGACTTCTGGAATCTGGAGCTTACATCCGTCTTAAGAGATACAAAAATGACAGCAAAGAAGACGTACAATGGGAACTATATTAGTGCACAACAATGAGTGATACGACAATGAGAACCTCTATATAGATTACACTCGATGGCTGTTGGGTAAACCAGATACAGCTCTTCTGTACTATAGGCGTATCTGATATCGAAACGATGTAAATAGTTCGTATTGGACGTCGCTGACATTTTTTTATGTCTTCAGACGGACGTGGACTCCAGATTCCAAGAGACAAGTCTGTGACAGTGTGAGTGAGACACTACACTAAGCGGAAATTGAAATGGAGCGAAACCCAACATTCGTATTGGATCAAACCTTCCCATACTGTCTATATTATTCTACTTTACGTGTAAAACAGTTCGAAACGTGTGTGCTAATCAAATAAAATAGCATTACATTTTTAAAACGTTAACTAAATCAGTTAGCGCTTTATTAGTCAGTTAAATTTAAATTTAATATTTATTTTATTGTAGTTTAGCGTTTTCTTATGAGTTTAACCTGATATACCACCCTCTTAAGTATTTTAATAAGTTAATATAAATATGTTGGAAACTGTAAGTTTGAAGAATTTTTTAATTAATGACTATGGAAAATTGAAAATTAGTAAGTAATATGTTAAAGTACTAATTTTAGTAAATGAGATTTAGGAGTGCTTAATCTCTATTTCATAATTGAATAAACCCATTAAATATAATATAAGCTGTTTTTATTATATAGTCTGTTGCTGATAGAAATGACCCATTTCGTAGCATAAACAAAATACGTTACAGGGAAGAACATAAAGTTTATATAAACTGGATGAGAAGCGTTTCTGTTACTGTCATCTCAATGCTGAGTGGGACTTGAGACTAAGCTACGACACTCTGGGGAAATTAACATGCATCGACTACGCTCTTGAGTTTAGTTTCGACAGTTTTACTGCTTTCGCCATTTGTGACCAACTGTGATTTCGCGCTAAACTGGGGCAGATAAATTATAGGGTTTAATCGGTATATTTATATTTTGTCCCTAATTAAAACAATAGTCATCTCGACTGTGTACAATAAAAGTCGGTAACAATGGATACAAATTTTGTGCAATCAAGATAATAAGTGTGCTCATTCTTACATGGATGATCACATGAAAATGGTTCACATGGATGATCGACGAGCCACACATATAAATAAACCCTATGAGTATTTAATCTCCTTGCAGTCGTGGTCCAAAATAAATTATAAATCATATATATAAATTATTAATATATATATATATATATATAATGATTTTTATATATATATTTTCTCACTAAATCAATTTTAAAATGTATGCTGTAAAGTAAAGAGGAAATCTATTCATTGTTTAAATTTTATTCTTTCTTTATTAATAACTTCCATGAATGCGCCATTTGGATTGTGTAGAATACAATGCTTAATGGTTAAATAAAACCGTTATATTTTCTTTCATATAACATTTAACATGCATCGGAATAGTGTAACGTAAAGTTACAGTTTATATTACGCTCTTGAAAGTGAACTTCAAATTTGTAATTCTTTGTTCCAAAAATATCAACGGAAGGTCCCAAAAATACGATAATTTATCGTCGGGTGCCCAAATATTGAGTTAAGATAATTAGTAATTTAATTTATTAACATAAGCAAACGACTCAACACTCGTAAATTATAATTTCCTATTGTTCCAAAAATGTGTGAACTCCTGGCAGCAGTGCAAATAAAATAAGTACAAAATTAACTATCGGAGATATATTATTCTATAAATTAACAATGCCGATCAAACAAGAACAAAGATAGACAGGAACCAATACCATTATTAGGATAAATTGAGAATCTATAAACAGCTCAATTCAATTAATTCATTCTCTTAATTAACAACATGGTTATTTAATGTTTTGATACGCCAAGTTATCGAAGTAAATCATTCAGTAACTTTGGGACGATGGTAAGTAAAAATATATTCTCCATGTCCTAATCCTATAATATTATTAATGCGAAAGTGACATTGTTTGTTCGTTTTGCTTTCACGCGTAAACTATTCAATCGATTGTACTGAAATGTTACGTGCTGCTGAGATAGAGAGTGAATTAATTAGAAGAGCTTTCCCAGAAAGTTTCCAAATGACGATATTATGCATCGAAATAGTCTCAAAGATACAATTTCGCTGAAGTTAGGTATAATTAAACGTCTTGAATATATTAAATCCAATTCTCCAAGGGATAATATTTGATATTTTGAAATAGTGAATGGTATTTTACTGAGATTGCGAATGATTTAAGTAGATAATATTAAGCAGGAATAGGATTAAATAGTATAGGAATAGTCTCAGAAGCAAAGAATACAACGGAGGGTTACGATGTTTAGTTTGTATGTGATTAATTAGAAGATTTCCAGCAGAAATATCCCAAAGGGGTGAACAGAGACAAAAAACCTATAAGAATGATATTTTTTGAGTTTGCTGATTTAGCTAAGGGAAGATAAAACAGGATGTGGTTTAGTACCAGAAAAGTCTCAGAGGGAGAGGACCTACTAGATTGACATGTTGCTAAGATTAGGAGTGATTTTAATACTACAGCCAAAGTTTGGAGCAAAGCAGGAATTATAGTAGTATACTACATCGTTGTTCTTAGATGCAAGGCATGAGAGATTTAGGAACTTAAGGAGAAATATACCATATTATGCGGGGATTAAACAGCAGTGTAATGGTCTCAGATGCACCAGAGACGCACCAGAGTGCTTTATTGGTGCGTTTGGTGGTAGGAGAAGGGCCCATGCGGCGAGTGAGGCCTTTACAGCAAATTGGAATCGGTAAACAGTTTAGCTCACTTGACTGTTAAATTAGTGCGTTGGAACTTTGAGAAACGCTTTAATATGGCTTTCCTTAATTACTCAAAGAAACGTCTTCTACTTATTCCAGTTTCATGTAGAGATCAAAGAATTCAAAGTTCAATCTTTACTCTTTCTTATGGTAAATGATTTCAAATTACGATTTTGTGTCTTGGAAACATATATAAATGTATCTTGATAGGTTATCACAAAATGTCATTGGTTGGTATAACAACAATGTTTTTCATTAAAATAATCTTTGGGGTTGATATTCCATCAGAAAAAAATCAGTCATGGTCTGTTTTTAACTGATGAAGTAAAGTATTTTCAACGTAATTTAAGTTCTATTAGGTAAATTTTTTAACTTTTTTAGTTTTATACTTTAGATACTCCAAACGAGAAGCAAACCAAAGCCACAACGCTCGGTCGGGCGGGGGCTGGGTCGCTCCACGCTACATTGTATGTTTTCTGCACTAATGGAAGACGGGAGAAAAGATCAGGTGAACACTGAAACAAACTCGTCTTGTGTAGCCAGTTAGTGTAGCTCAAGGGAGTTATATAAAAAGGCATATATTAACTTAGGTTACTCAAATTAATATTTCGAATGAAAATGTTATAAATATAATACACTCCTTGAAATATAGATATTTTTTGCACGTTTAAATATTTAATTTATAATGTGCTTAGCGATAGGAAATTTATCATGTACGTAACAACTGTTATTTTTTAATATTTCTGAGATTAGTTTTTATGTTTATACGTAACAACTAAACTTTAAGAGAAAACTGTGCTTGCTATATTAAAAACATCAATGAATTCATAATTTTGTTATATACCAATTTTAATTATTTTTAACGCAGTAAGAAATAAGGCAATGGCATTTTCCAAATAACTTTCTATTATTCTGTTATACCTACTATGAAAAGGTTTTTGACCAGAATACAATGAACATATTAACTATGGTGCATGCTTTATCTATTAAATGTAGGTTGTGAAGTTTAAAAATATTTAGAATGTTTTTTTTATAACTTTCTTTAAGATATTATATTATTAACTTAATTATTAAAACGTCTTTGATATTACAGGTAAGACACTCTAGTTGGTGGTTGTAAAAGTGTGAGTACATTTTACTTTTACATTTATAATATTTTTAAAACTCGTGAACTACTTGAAGAAATTTTTATCTTTAGTTCAATGGACTATCAAATAAACCATAGACCAAATACTGTTACTTTTATTTGATAATATATGTTTGCTGGTATTCCATACAATAAAGCCTTGCTAGAAAGAAAAATATCTAATTCCGCAACGAATAAGATATTACTCGATTGTTAGCTCAAAATATTATCAATGTGATTAAAATGGCAAGGTCCAGGTGACAACAAAAAAACCTAACTGGCAGATTGTCATAATAAAGAATATTATATTATGCTAGTTTATAAATCTTGAGAGGCGTAAAACATATTTTGGTAGTTCGATTTTGAGTATGTGTTTAAATTCTTTACATACAATGCTTATAAATTATTTGCCAAGAGATTTTGAAGCTAACTTGATTATTCTATTTAAAAGTGGGTAAAAAAATCATTTTTATTACATCTTTCCATTATAACACTAATTGTGACAAAATTATCATCAAGACAACTGTAAATTAATTTTATTCAACATATTGGCAATATATAGGCATTCGTCAGTTTCGAGCGAGTGATCAATCCGAAGTAAATTGCTAAACAGTTAGAGGTATTGTAAGATAGATTCCCAAGTGAATTTATAACGACGCCCAACAAATTAAGGCCATCAGCGCGAGCTAATGTGCTGGAGCCGAATCGCCTCACATAACGGAGGCCAAATACACCTCCATTAGCAGTAAAAATGAGGTGCCAATTGTGTACCACTTCACATCAGCAAGTAATGTGAAGGGTAAGCCTAAGTAACTGGTCCTTTGATAACTGTATGATGACGGATAGTTGCTAAACCTTTTAAATTTAATCACCATTATTAAAGACCTGGCAGGACCTTTACAAAACCGTGTAGTTGCTCGCCTATGCGGTACCTCTTGACTTAGGTTGGAGACTTGAAACTGGGTATACAGGTTCCTCTTCGTCCCTACTAATTTTGGGTTAACAAAAGTCAAAGTGACACCCTTATGTGCGATAGCTGTTGCGATCTGACTGGTGCTTTGATACTCCGTGGTACCGATTTATCTATCTCTAGAATCATTCTAGAAAAGTACCTGTTCGCATATGATCATTCTACTTGGCAGGACATCATTATTCAATTTCCTTTGGTTCTGTTTGAGAGCGTCAGTACTTTATCACATTATCTACCTAAAATTTAGTAATCTACCCCTTTTTGAAGATAACAGTTATTTTTCTAGAAATATATCATCGTTTAGTTATGCATAAAGCCAATAAAACTATGTTTTAGGATCTGCGATCTTATCTCTTCCTCGGGGGGATAGACAACCAAACATAGTTGTACAAAAATTAGTTAAAAAATGAAAATCAAATGAGTTTGGAAATTAAGATTGATTTACCATATATATTCTAACAAGTATAAAGGTATTTCATCATCTCGTATTTTCGTTTTAGGAGATTATAATTGATTCGGCATTATAATTTATTATAATGCACTGAAATTCTCTGAAACACTATACATGACACGAAAGTTCTTTAAAACGGATAATTAATAGTTCCCGAAGTTTGCCACTAAAGAAACTTCGGGTGCCTGGGGTTTTGGAGAGATTAAGTCCACACATTCAGAGGGGGATCATACACCCTCTCCAGTGACCTTACAGTAAAATACTATTCAAATACGAAATATTGCAGGTGAAACTAGTGTTGACCTGCAAGTTCCTGATATCTGATCATTCTATGACTATTTCAGATGACTGTCATGTTTCAGGCTAAATAGTCTTGGGTTTGGTGCAAAAAATGGAAGAATCTTTTATGATTTGATGATTTTTTTACTACTAATCACGAATTTAAAGAATGCCTTATAGATTTTTTAGACTTAGGAACAAGTTTTTCATGAATAAGGCTTATAAATTAGTAATTAATGAAACAATACAATGAACTATAAGAACAATTATACTCATATTGCATCGGATGCTTTCTATTACATTAAAGCAATATAAACGACCACTATTGAGTCGAGGACTGCATTAAACAATACATTCCTTATAAAACTTATTACTTACGATGAATAGAATGATAGTTACAAACAGGGTTAGTTATACTTAAGGCTATACAGTATTACGACCGCAATCGACACTTCTGCAATCTAATCAAGACAACTCTGTGTTTGCGCCAAACTTTCGTAAACTTCTTCGCCGTCTAGCACTGTCTGGGCACTGGTTTTCTTAGTTTACTCGGACATTTTCTTAGTTTTAATTGTTATACAAATGTTTTGACTCGCATGATTTTACTGACAATCACTTTATACTTAACCGACGTCGTTCTTGTAGTCAATTAAAAGTTCAAAATTATTATAATTTTAATTTATTAATTTCAATTTTTATTCCATAATTACTGTACGTTTGTACAAAACTGATATCATGTTTAAAATAGTTTTATTGCCCTCAATTGATATATTTTCAATTAATACGTTAACAACATTTGGTTCATCCTAGTTCTGAAGAGCTGTGTATACGAGTATTTGGAGGTAAAAAAAATAAAATAAAATAAAATCACGTTTATTTCCACACACAATAAAGAATGAAATACAAAATAAATCTTTACATTGAAATGATAACAAATGTAGCATTTGTATATTATCTAATTCATATAAAACATACTAAGGTATTCTAGTAATACAATTCAAAAAATAAAATTAAATAATTAACGTTAAAGTAATATAAAAAAGACTTATGTCACATAAATAAATCAAATATAATGAACAAAGAGATGAAATATACATATACATACATATACATGAAATATACATATATACATGGATACATATACATGTAATTACAAATACATATACATACATATCCACATCCATACTGCATACCTAGTAAAAACAGCATCAAATTTGCTACATAATTTCTGGATAAATTCAAATAATAGGAAAAGAGTCTACATGGCCTTAATGGCCTGTGCGTAGACTCGAGTTGAAATTGTTACGATTCGAATTTTATCACGACCAGAGTGTAGATTAATTACAGAGTGTAGGTATATTATTTTCCACAATTTTCTATGAAAAATTAAATAATATTAGAATATTTTACAATAAACTAAAACAAAACCTAAAATAATGTTTGAATATTTATTCACTCGTTTTTATAAAAATTATTTAAAAATAATATGTCAGTGAAATTAACGGCTATGTGTAGTAACGCCACAGATTGTAGTTTTATTTACAATTAGTTGTCAGATTTCTATCGTTGTAATATCGAAGCGAGTTTTAGATTTTGATATTTAATTTTTAACATTTATTTTCATAAAATTAATGATTTACTAGAAAAGAATTTTTTGTATCAACCCAACACGAATACTTTGTCTTAAATATTGTAATACATAAATTACTGCAATGATTTTCAATGCAGTATAAATTTTATTGTTTGTATTAAAA
Organism: Homalodisca vitripennis; assembly: GCF_021130785.1. Taxonomy (NCBI): domain Eukaryota; kingdom Metazoa; phylum Arthropoda; class Insecta; order Hemiptera; family Cicadellidae; genus Homalodisca; species Homalodisca vitripennis. The sequence goes on from NC_060207.1 coordinate 190,080,644, forward strand.
GATCTTGTGTAGTATAAATTTTAGTACTCGTAACTTATGTATATGTATATTTGATAACTGAATATCTAACTCTTTGGATAATCGTGGAGAGTGTGAACAACTACCGTAATGTCCTTACCTCATATCGACTTTATGAATAGAGCTTTAAAGGGGGAATCTCAGAAAACGGCAATCGTACTGTGGGTTTTTACAGATAGAGGACAGTTATGTAAATTACTAATTTGTAGACAAGCGGTTGAAGTGTGATTTTGTCATTTAATACGATTATTTTAATATAACATCTAAAATATAATACTTAAGATTGTGCATGGCTTTGGATTGTGTGATATGGCAATTTATGTTATTAATTTCTACCTTATCTAAACAAAAAGCAAAAAAATAAAGTAAGTTATATCAAGTTTACGTAGGGTCAAACGAGTGGTACAAACGTTTACAGCTTGCTGGTATCTGGTGAAGTCTTATTAGGGAATTATTATAGCCCGAAATGGTATAAATCAAATGTTTAAATGATCGTTTTTTAATCAAGCAACTACCACTTTGTGCAGTTAAACAGAAATTCGCATGATTTTAGACTAAACACAGAAAAATAATTTATGTTAAATACGCATATTTATGTTTAAAAATATTATAGGATAATTAACATATTACACTGAAGATTCTTAGTAAGAAAGTTCTATGGACCCTGACTAAATACATCAGTTCCAACAGTTATAAACGTGCTAATAAGAGTTAAGGAATTATTCAACCAAATACTTTGTAATTGTATAGAAGTTCAAGTTATCTGCTTAGAGTTCGTAGAAAATGTATCTCTCCAACTCCAAAGCTCAAACATGTTACCGTATAAACTAAAACATTGTAAATTATAATTTTGATTTAAATAATATAATAGATTGATTAATATAATATGTTTATAGATGTAAAATAAAATTAATTATACTGGAAAGATAAATTATGCTGAGCTCAGAAATACGACTTTACTAGCTTCTCATCGGTTAAAATAAATCGTTGCACTAATGCAGCATGGTGAGTAGAGTGTATTGTCGAATTGCAATGGACATGTTGTAGGTAGTAGGATTGTAGTATCTTTTGATTTATAGTTGTGCTGTAAACCGTCTTTCACTTGTTCAACTGCTAGTTAGAAGTTCTCCTCCTTTAAACAGAAGTAAACTTGTGGGCTCCTCTAGCATAATCTCTCTCTCCCCCCCCTCACTCTCTCTCACTCACCATCCCTCCCTCTAGAGACTCACGAGACCAGTGAGCCAATCTGTGTGGCAGAGAAGATATTGCTCAGTAATTAGTACAAACATATTTTTATTCGCTCCAAAACATTTGTGAAACAATATTAATTTTATTCTTAAACCATACCACTTCCATCAAACATACAAGGCGGAAAATTGCAGCTCCGTCTATAAAATCTCTCAACACTTGTATGCCCTACTTTATTCCTAGCCCAAATTTTATTTGTATATTATATGATTTGTTTTTGCACAGTCTAGCCAGTTTGTGCTAACCTTGTAACCATCAGAGATTTTATTTGTTTGCCTCATTTACGTTCCTCAATAGGTCATAGATAGGAATGTTTTTTAAAGACCATTCGTAATCTATCAAAATATAAAGGATATGATTGCTGGTTTTACAGCAGGGATAGAATGTAACGTCTTGGATAACAGCTTGTTCTGAAATAAATGTAAAATTTTCAGTAAGAGAATAAATGAACTGCGTAGTCGAAACAGGAAAATATGCACTAAAAGAAAACTGTATCTTGGCGAGCCTAAAACTACAAAAAAATATGGATGGGATAGAATTTTTAACAAAGGCGTAGTATTGAGCAAGTGTTTACAGGGAATAATCCTAATAATATATTGATATTTTTGGCTACATAAAAGGAAAAATTAAGTGAAAGTCTAAGTTGAAAGAGCCCAGTTAAGGACTTCGTGAAGTCGCCGATACAATATTGATATCCTCTCAATCTGTGCAATTCCCACAAGAGGTGTGTGTATCGACGGAGAATATGATGGACTTTGGTGGTGACATTGTCCCACTCATTTTGTTCATACTGATAGTTCAAGCAGTCTGGCTGCTCTATACAAACGAAATGTTGCGCCTATCAAATTGTAAAGGACTGCCAATCATTATAGTCTTATAAAACGATGTAGCTGACAGATAATACTTTATTTCCTCCTACGTTGCAATTTTGTACCTGAACTACCTAAGAAGCTGACAATTTTGGCAAGCATTGCGACAGAAAAGCAAAAGTTATGAAAAAATAAAACTATTTTCAAATATGAAACATCCTTAAAACTCATATGTTATTTTTGACTTCTCAGGTCTTCCACTATCAAAATACTATTTTTATATGTTAAGTTTCTCATAATTTACTGATGTTTAAAAATGATGGTATATAATGTAGTATACTTATAGACAAAATAAAAGTGACCCGGATGTGTGCAAGTCACGGAAATGAGAGATATTTCGAGAGTGTATGGTTAAAATTAAGGTACTTTAAATTTTACCATTTTTATGGCACAACGATCAGCGCCATTACGATAAGCTATTAAGGGCCTCAGAAAAACACTATAAATTGATGTAGCATTTAGCATGTTTAGAAGTGACTTAAACATCACATTTTGCACGCAACTAACCTAGAATCTTAAATCATAATTTATTCATTTTTTTAATATAAGTCAAGTAACGAAATTTTATTTTGTTTGAAAAATAAGCAGTACAATTAAAGTTGCTGGAACATAAAGTACAAACTGTAAATAACATATCATTTTATTTCAAAGTAACAACATGACAGTAATAACTTTTACCCTTATGTAATGATAAACGTGGTGCCTTTTTGTGTCAATAGTCAATATAAGTACTTATGAGTATTATTATATGTACTGCTAAAAACTTTTTTCTGTGAAAACTGTGTAAGTCTTAAAACATTTCCAAACAGCAAAATTGAACGTAGCTATGGTAGAAAGGGGTCTGAGAAGCTTTGGTAATAAGTCTGAGACAACGTCAGATATCAGATTCTGCAATAAAAGACAAGGTGAACGGGAGTAAATCTTAACTTTCAAAGCAAAATATAGTTTCTCACCCAACTATTAAGATAGTAGAAACTATTCAGTGAGCTACACAAAGCCCTTGTTCGGTTCAATATATATTTTGTCAGGTCAGGTAGCCAAGGCAGCGTCGAGTGAAACCGGTGAAATGACAAAGTAGTGACTTGACAAAGCTCTTACCTCACAATAGCCCCAACTTTAGCGGCAAATTGAGGCCTCAACAAGTAACTTCTTCCTGGAAACTGTTGTAACTTTGATGCCTGTGATACATTTTGTAGCCTGTGTTCCAACAGCAACATAAATGCGTATTTTAAGGCCTAGAAAATAATAGTAAATAGAAAAAGCAGTAAAAAAATTACCATACTAAAATGAATATCAAGGCTGATAAAATGTTAAATCATTTTTCAATTAAAATGATATTCTAAATTGGCCTTTGTTGAGAATTTTACAAAGGTGGTGTATTTAATAAGTATAATTCATAAGTAAATACATTCAAATTATGAAATGTTTAAAATGGACAAATTTTGCACGTTTGAAAAAAAAGTGTTTCTATAATCGTTGTTTTGATTCTTTGGAGTTTATTTTTGACGATGGAAGGATTGTGAAGGAAACAGGATTTTTCCAGACATTGTTGGTCTGGACATTGTTGGACCAACCAATCAGTCGAGATTAGGCCGCTTTGGTTGCCAACTCTAAAAATTGAACTAAAAAGAAAACAAAAAGTGTCAAACGGATTAGAAATTTATAATAAACCAATGCGGGGTCACAGTATAGTTTTAAGAAGTTCATCTAGCACGAACCAATAATAATAATAAAAAAGGTCATTCCTGTCCCCTTTCTTGTTATTGCCGCCATCTTGTTTCTGCCGTGACGATCGCCATTTGCCATTGCCTCTGGTCATTCGTAGGTGGTTGGTAGCAGGCCCTGGGTTGGTAGACGAATGCAGACGTATTGCGGCCTGTATTCTATAGTTCAGTTTTAATGATTAGTGTTGTGTATAGTTTTATTTTTAAAAATCGGTTTTTAATGTAAAATATTTTTAGTATGAAATTGAGTTATGGATTAGGATGAAATCATATATCAATGTGTTTCCAGCTGTACAATATTTAAATAAGTTTCATCCGGGAAGAAAATTTCCAGATTGTGTCCATAGTGAACCGAAGTTGTATCCACTCTAATTCTAAGCGTACTCTCATGTAAGATATTCAGTATATATTCAAATATAATAAAAAAATAAATTAGAAGCCAGAATTATAGATTAAAAAACATTTTTATTAACCGTCCTAGCCACAATTCCTATGCACATCTCTTGCGCTTAGTTTCTCTAAAGCAAAATATGATGCACCGGTATGGATTCTGCGCATGAAAAGCAAGTCGACATTGGTTTAAACGATGCGGGAAAGTCATAATCCTTAAAGTCAACACCCGTGCAGAATATCTATCCACCCATTAGAATTGCCCCACCGCATGCATGCATGTTGGGACATGGTAATTGCGATGAAGCGACAAAGGCAAGTGCTGGACCTTTATAATTCATATCAAGTTTTTATAATCGTTTTATAAATCGTTCAAGTTTTATTTTTGATTGTTGCCCTCTTTTCTTGTCTGGACACTAGTCTTGTTACACTTGCTGTTTTGCTCACCAGCTCCTGACTTTTTTTGTCTTAGTTGTTGTCCACATATTAATGCATATATTATTGTGTATTCATATAGTATTAGTAGGCCTATATTGTATTGTGTTATTCAAATATTATTAATTATTATAGTAAAAATGGTGGATACCGTTGATGAATAAATAAATAAATAAATAAGAGCAGCAGGTGAGACTCCTGTCGTGAACAAACATCTGAAACGTTTAAAACTCCACCTTTGAAAGCAGGAGACACTCCTTATGGAAATCAAAAAGGAGATAACTTAGGGCTTTTCCTTGCCCTAGATGAAAGTCCCGACAGCTGAGATACAAAACAAACCTGTTCAGGTGCTCCTACTGCTAAAACAGTACTGCTGTTGGGAGTGCCGATGGCCGAGCGGTCCAAATCGTCGTTGGACTTTGGATCTGAGTTAGAGCAGGTTCAAATCCTTGCACTTTTTATCAGTACCATCAACCTTGTACTGTATCGACTCTTCCCCTTATTACGTATGATAAGATCTTCACGTAGGCCAGTAACCCATGAGGACGGACAGAATAAGGCTTAAAAGGGGATCGGCCTCTCCTTTATGTAGATATAAACGATGCAAATTGCATACGTTAAGTACCTCAGGACAATGGAAATCTCCTCGCTTCCTGCCCAACATGGCATCCAAGTACTCTAGGCAATCTTGTAGCAACAAATAACGATGCCACTCTGAGGCAGAATATTGATAATATAAAATAAGATGAGACTGGTGTTTTCGGATACGAGAGTTAAAAAATAGTATATATTTTGTTTCATGTAATAAATTTTAATCAAAACTTTAATAAAACCTAAATAAATTTCTCACACAGCTAAATTTCAGAGCTTATTTACAAGTTCACTGTAATTACTGGACTTTCAAACAGATGATTAAATGCCAGCTATGTCGTAACTTTGAAAAGATTATTAAATACTTCAAATCATAAGTTTTGCAACTAAAATCCCGGAAAGTTTATCAATTAAACTGTCAAAAGCAGATAAGCTCATGGTTTTGACGCTGGCCGGTAAAGTTGTGTTCAATTTTGTGGAGAGGTTGTGACCTCATTACCACAGTGGAGCCGGGACTCCTCCTAGACAACTTTGAAATGTGTATGTATAACATGCAAGCTTGCTACTGAGTGTCGGTGAAAAAATCTAAAAGAAAACGGGGTCAAGTAATTTGCCAAAGTATAACAATCTATACTAATAAATATGAAAAGTTTTTTTTTTATTTTGTAAATTTATCATCTGTTGAAAACACAAAACATCGCCATACATCTTTTTAAATATAATTTATAATTATTTATAAATTTTAACTAAACCATAAATATATAGAATTTTTTCTGTTTTAAGCCAAATGAGTTCATTGGCCAAAATAAAATGTTTACTAAGCTAACAAACAACAATGGGCCAAGTCAATTCTAAGCAGGAAAAGAATGTTTAATGCCTTTGTTACATAACTAAACAATGACTGTTTAATAAAATACAGCATCAAACAAAAATAAATGCATTGCATGTGTAATAACTTTAATCTGCAGACACACTAGATGCTAAACCCAGATTTTCATTAAAGAAAGGACGATTTTGTATATTATTTTATGTTAACCAAATTAGTGAGTTCACTCAGCCTTTAGAATAAGCGAAACTCTGGTAGACTGTTTTATTCTTCATCATTACGTGTGGACTGCGAAGTGTATCGAAACTTAGAGGTAGCCATTCCAGAGGATTTTATTGGTTTTAAGATAGGTCGCTAAGGATAGTAATAAAGCTGACTTCACGCTGTGTACGGTTATTTTTACGAGGAATTACTTGTGATAGATGATGGAGCTCTTGGCTAGCTCACACCTCATGATTGGATACTTACTTTAAGTGCGATTTAAAGTAACGAATAGTGATATTGTATGTTTTATTTCTTGATATTAATACAAATTATACTTTAACTAGGATTCCAAGCTGACACCAGAACATCCATAACTAGGATTTATTAAATTGTGTTTTCTTTGGGATTTATGCTGTGTCTATTTATATATTTCCAACTAATTTATTTTGTTTGTTACTTACTTAAATATTATAAACTGCATGTGTAGATCGTTTATAACATCCATCTGACTACAACCCTAAGATTTGACTTAAGGTTAAGTGTTTCAGGGCTATAGTAAATGTTCACTTATGCTTTTAATGTTACTATGTGTTCTTTGATGTTTTAGATAAGAGTAGGAGGGAGATTCCAGAATATTGTGCTAAGATAGGAATTTCCAAATTAACTTTAATGTTAAACCTATATTTTAATGCCTTTCATTATCAATTTCGTAACAAAACTCGCATAAAACTTAATTTAGGATTTGATATCGGAACGGTAACTTCCCAAATTATATAAAAACATAATTAAATTATATGTTGACATTTTAAATGGAAGATCAGGTTTCGTGTAAGTAGGAACGTAAAAGAGATTACTCTTGTCAGTGAGGTAATTAAAGTAGCAAGTAAGTAGGAGCACAGCAGACTGATTGCCTTGCTCAAGAACTAAACACAACAATGGGAGGGTCAACAACAATAGGGGACTGCCACTGAACTGTATTGAGCTCTGGGACGTAGCTTTCCACTGCACTTAACTGCGGTCTGAGACAATAGAGTCTACGTTGGTATCAACAGAGCTTAAAGTATCCGTTTTCAAACATTTCAATGTGCATTCTTCTTGTAAAGATGAACTGTAATAAGGAATGTATTTTTATTCCAGACATATACACCACAACTAAACCAGTCTTCATGTTCTCGGTGGTGGTACAAAATATTTTTACCAGTAGCATAGAGTTATTTATCATTATTTCTATAGAAATTCCATGTTTAACAAAACAGTCTTACTTAGTTATTTATGTTTTTACTGACAAGCTACTACAATTAATATGAAAAATCACTTACAATTACATAACTTAATACCTTTACAAATACAATAAACAACATAATACATGACATCTTTAATAAGTCGAACATTAGTAAATAAGAATGACAATACAACTACGGAACAATAAATGTTAATAAAAAGATAAATGAATAGCGGCATAAAATTGTTTAATAGTACCATAATGGCTGTATAAAAATCAGAAACATAGCATATACAGTCACGGCCACCAAATACGGCGGGTGGGTGGATTTGCGCTGTTGCCACGTATGGGACCGGTGAAGCGGAGGAAGGTCGAGAATCGGTCGCTCTCAGGCACAAATTGGCAACGCTGTGTGCACATTGTTGCCTAGTCCAAGCGTCGGGGCGCGCCGACGCTGCAGCAGCTTCCACTCGCCACCCTGCCAGTGCCAGTGCCAGTCGTATTGTACTGTCTGACTAGTAGTGAGTGTAGTTACATACTAAAAATGGAGGAAGCTGGTAGTTCACGAGAAAATGAAAAAACACCTGTGAAAAAGGAGACGATTAGAGGGTATTAAAAAAAGTGATTTAAATAGTCAAACTAAATGTTTTGTAGTTAACGTTCTGAATTTTGTTTAATAATAATTACTTGAAAATGTTTCTTTATTATTTCTATTATTACACGTGTTTAAAATGTTTATATTTAAAATAATTTTGCTAAGGAAGGCAAAACAGATTGTTTTTAAACATGGTTATTTTTACTAAACTTAAAATATTTATTTAATTTTCGCTATGGTTACAATACATAGTACTATAGTTGAGTAATGATAAAAATAATAGAAAGTAAAGTATTGCTATTAAAAAAGTTGAGTAGAAATTGTGTGTATACGCACAGCGCACGCATCGCTCTGCGTGTTTGATTTCAATAATTTAGGTTTGCACGCATTTCCCAGCGAAGTTAGTAAACTGAGAAAAATTTGTTTGGGACAAAAAATAAAGTTTATACCTTTGTCTAAAACTTTGCCACAAGAAAAATGTTCCTAACTAAAAAATAAAAAACTTCCTCGCTTACTGAAATGTTTAATACACCACGTTAATGAATTAAAATTGGTTTGTAGGTATTTATGATTTAAAAATTACATTTTTGTATTTACATACAAAAATTATACACCGTTATCATCAGCAGTCTCTCCTGAAAACAATAATACGATTTTCATCTTTGTAACTTGTAAGATGTCATCAGAATCTCAGGAGAAGGCAAACAACATCATGCTCTAAAATGGATACAATTCAGGGATTCTTCTATTTCACGATGTTTGCACAATCTGGCAACGGCGCAATTCCACCCACCCGCCTAATTTGGTGGCCCCGACTGTAGGTAGTATCTCAATCTGGCGTGAAACAGCTTAGGGGTTGTTTTCTGATTGTTCAGACGCTGTCGTAGAAAAGTCCTTCAGGCCTTGCATTCTTGCCAGTGGGCTGTGGAAAGCGTATGCCCTATCGTGGCGATGTCTACAGAGCAATCTTGAGAACAAGATTTTAAAGAAGGGATCCGTATTTAAATATCCATCAGCAGTTCAGGATAATGATTGTGCATGAGATTACAGTATTTGGGATTTCTGTACGAAAACTTATCTATATATATAAAAATGAATGTTTGTATGTTTGTCCTTTATGGAATCGTGAACTATTGGACCGATCATGATGAAAATTTGTACGTATATGTATTTTTCCACGGAGAAGGTTTATAAGCTATGCCCATCCCTTTCCCGATTCAGGATTCCGCCCCACTGGTTACAGAAATACCCATAAGAAATGCATTGCAGCAAACATATGTTAACGTCTTTTCAAATTTTTAATCAGCTGTTCTTTGTAAACATATATTACACTTATAGTTTTAAAGCATAGAGTAAGCTTAAGAGAAACGACAAATTTTGTTTAAACTGTTTTTGCAATCACTGTTAAACATAGACTTTACTATCCAGATAATACAATTCAAATTTGACGTAAAAATTCACCTTTAACTGCAATATTTATTTAATATAAACCATGCTCATGCTTGATCAGAAGAGTAATGCAGATATCATAATTACTATCTTACGTTGGCTACAAATATAAAGAATGTTATAAAATCAACCTTAGTTGTTTTTTTTGACAGAAGTATGGTTCTCAAAACTCCGTGTGTACATATTCTCTCGATCGAGACAACAAAGCAAGCTCAATCGTGGCAGCGGAGATATAACTAATTTAATCTAAAATTTATTATAGTAAAAAAAAAATTTACTAAGTAATATAAGGACTTCGGTTCTTAAGATTTGCGTGCGAAGCCGTGGGTAACAGCTAGATAGAGGCAGGAATATGGTACATACCTTCATAATACGCCCAAGAGGCTCACGATGGAACGACTATCAATTATCTCAGCAATGTTTAGAATGTGATAGAAAAAGAATAAGTGAATATAGTGTACTGTTTTCAACGGGAAATTGCGTGCGAAGCCGCGGGCAACTTTTGCAAAAAATTATTGAAATGCGCAGCAAAGCGCGCCGGGCCCGCTAGTAACGATATAAACTAACAATATCTTTTTCCTTTCTAATTTTAACACTTACAATCATGGAACAAAATACAGATAATTAGGTATTGCAAAACTTTTTAAACTTGTTATGTCATTATCTGATTTCACTGATTTCATGGATCCTTGGGATGATGGGAGAAAATTATTTTCTCCTACCGCAGAGAAAATCTGTGCTCCTAGTTTCTTTTTGCTAGATCAACCCCAAAAAGTGCATTTTATCTGTTTTAAACCTTAAAAATTGTACCATATTTTAGGAGTTTTTAAATAATTTTCTCTATACTTTTTTCGTCTCTACGCTTAGTAACATTAAATATCACTGAAGCAAATAAATAAATAAATCAGTAAATAACAAATTTTGAAGAAATTTAGTTTTTAAGTAAAAATTTTCTACCAAAGGTATGTTTAATACGAATCTCCCTTTTATAATGATGTATTACAAAAATGTCAGAAAGTCTGGAGACTTGTTGTATAAGGTAATACAACAGTAACTTAACTATATCTCACAGGTTGGAGTCGGGAAATACGCGTATATTGGGTCTTTGGAAAGAGTAATAGAGTAGTGATTGGAACAATTAGGAAAAAGTTGGTTGGAATAAGTAGCAGATACGTAATTGTAACTAGAAGTGTAGCAGAGTAGTAGTCCTAATGAATAAAAGACTAGTGGTTGAAACGTAAATCATATGATAGCTTATTAGTGTAGTAGAGTAGTGGTTCGATTGAATAACAGTACGATAGAGTAGTGGTGGGATTGAGTAATAGTGTAATATAGTATGGGTTGGATTGAGTAGTGAGTAGTAGTAGTGTGATAGGGTAGAAGTTGGATTGAGTAGTAGTTTAATAGAGTAGAGGATGGATTGAGTAGTAATGTAATAGGTTATGGGTTGGATTGAATGAAGATTCTGTTAAGATTCGATCTCGCTAGATAGCTAGTCAATTATAGTCAAGATGGATAGGTCACTATCACATGTTTTTCTATATTCAAGTTAAGGTTACTTATACTTTTATTTGCTAGCCTTTGACAAATAGTAAAATAAATAGATACAACGGAGTATCGAAGGATCCTGCACATCGTATTGAAATGTTTGTCACACAAACGGACTGATGGATGAACTGCCTCTGGACCTTTGACCCCATAATCAATAGAGTTCTTCATTGGACTAAGTTTAAAGTCGCTAGGACATTTATATCAAGGTTTTATTGCATAAGCGAACAGACGGACGGACAATGACACGATTTTAAGAAAGCCTTGTCTGATCTTTAATGATATTCATCGTTATTGATTACTTTTCATGTGTAATAATACACACAATAGGTATATTTCTCAAAGGTGCAAGCACTATGTTAATTTCTTAGAATTAAATTAGAAAACAAATAAAATACGTAGTGAAGTGTAACAGAAAAATGCTGAGCTTTCCTCATACCATTGTTACATTATTAGAGATCTCGCAAACCCATGTCCTCGTAATCCGTTTGTGTATTGTCCATTCTCTTAACAAGGAAACAGCGTTACAAATGATTCTGAGTATTGTATATACAGATTTTTAAATATAAAAGAGGTTTATTATGTATTAAATAATACATTTTAAACTTAGTTTAAATACTGTACATTACATAAAACAAAATAATTAAATATATTTTATAGATGAACCTATCTTCTATGCTATATAATAGAGAACATTTTACGTATATGAAGTATTTTATACGTATTACATAAATTATAATAATTATATAAATAATATTTATATATTTTACTTATAAATCTCCCTATACTATATAAGAGGGTATCTTTAATGTATATTATGTATTATATGTACAGATTTACAAATGATTCAAAGTAAGTTTTCTTTAAATTTTTGTTTACTACTTTTAAAAATTTGCAATCTTTTTTATCTTATCTATTGTCTCATTTATAATCGAACTTAAATTTGATGAATTATTAAGAAACAATACGGTAACACTGTTTAACTGTATTTAGGTAGCTTTTGTTTATTTATAAAATATATAAACCTTCAATAAAGATTTATTTATTCAAAACTTTACTATCGTAAATGACACTCCCATTCCCTATTACGTTTTATTCTGCCCTTCTTAATAGACTACTGGTCTGTGTGCAGATCTTATCAATACGGGGAAGCGTCGCTATAGTAGAAGGTTCGATGGTACAGTTATGAGCTGTGGTCACAGACAGGATTTGAGCATACGTTCTCTCTCTAACTCAGATCCAAAATCTAAAGTCTTAGATCACTCGGTCAACGGCACTTCCTGATAAAGTAATAATTTATACCTTATCAAATGCAAGTTAAACATAAAATAAGATGTATAAGTACAACTGTGCTTTTTAAATTTGAAAATTTTCAAGTAATTTAGGGATTTTTATCAGTGACTACCAACTTCTTGGATACATACTAGCCGCAAAGTTTGAAAATTAATTTAGGGGTGATTCTTTCCGAACGGGTAATTCTTACGTTACCTTTAATGATGCAGATATGTTAGAGTAGGGTTACTAACTTCTAATTACGCAGTCTTCTAAAATTAGGATTTAGGTGTATATTAAAAATTCTGAAATAGTATTAAACATAACAATTTAATTCAAGTCATTACTATATGGTTTTACGTTCATGTTGAACGTTAATATCACAATAAGTGATTTTTATAAAATAATCCCTCAATCTGTTATTTTGCATGTTCTTTTAAATTGGCAAACAAAACGATAGAAGGCATTGCCGGAGAAATTTAATTAAACACGTCGAATCCAACACCTCGGAGAGCCTGACAGGTTTTGGGATTAAAACTGAAAGTGCGTGAGCGAATACATCTTTGTTAATGCGTGTAACCGGGCTTCAATGGTTATTTAATGAGAAAAAATTGGTGAATTGTAATTTTAAAATCTATTCATACTTAATTATATTGAGATATACTTGATTTTGGTATATGGGTCATCAATGTGGTAAATGGATATAACATACCGTTATGCAAATCATGTAATAATATATTAAAATAGTTTATAGAGCCAAATTTTCTTAATAGTTTTAAAATGTAATTTCTGATCATTTAAATTTTTCAAATAATTAAATGTAACATTAAATTTATAATTTATGGAAATATTAACATGAACAAATTTTGACGGTATTGATAATTTTCTGGACATTTCCCTTTGTTCTGAGTACAAAATATTAATTTTGAGATCTAGCATTTTTGTTTGTTTTTTTTCTCTCTTAGGACAAGAAGCTTATAAACTCTCTTAGTCCTGTAAGGATCTTTGCGCTGCTTCCGGAGTGATAGGATATTCAGGATGGGTAAGGTTAGGGAATAGAGGCCGCCTCCTATCGAGATCCATGAGGAAGAATTAATTAGGGCACTACATCTCAAAGTCATCCCGGAAGAAGGGAGGGCCAGCTGTGAACCAGCCTCTCCAGTCAAAGTAGGCAGGGGGTGGCACACCCTTGTTGAGGTTAACAAGAGCCTCTGAGGTAAGGGAACAAACCCCACCAACTCCAACAGCCATCCTCCACAGTAGGCTAACCTATCGAATTGCCCATGAATCCCAGAATCTCAACATTTGCGGTTAGTGATGTGCCGCTACTGGACATCCATAAGGTTGCCCAGATTGAAGTGGCACATCGGTTTTTGCTGTGCCCAGTGGTGGGTTCAACTGGTAGGTATAAACCAGCCAGAAGGGATCCCTGCTGGGTGAATCTCATCTCTTACTCGGGTGGATGATTAACCTATTACGTAACTACAGTCTATGTTAAAAGATATAAATCATACCAAAACGTTGTACACGTGAAAGTTAAGAATAGCAAACAACGTATTGCATGGAAAATCCATTTACACTCCACAACACAAGCGCAATAAAATAAATACTAAGAAGTTATAAGCAAATTAAAAAACAGCGTTCAAAAAATACTATATTAAATGAAAAATACAAATCAAATCAAAAACATTTTTATGTCAAATGGATAGGAAGTTTTATTATTTATAAGACATAATTCATAAAAAATCACCAAACGTCACTACACGATGTGCCATTTCAAATGAGTAAGAATCGTAATATGAATAATTATAGCCCTATCATGCTATATTTACCGCATGTTTCACCGGTTTATGTTTTTTTAGAATATTTTTTACAAACATATCATTGAATTAAAAAAGGGTATATACCTTGTTATAGTTAAAAGTTAAAAAATACTGTTATAGGTTTAATATGTTCAGTCCAATTAGGGTTTGCTTAAGTAGAATAAAAATAAAACATCGTTTCAGGTTTCAAAATACAGGCCATGTAAAGTTTTAAAAGTGTAGTAACTCAGAGACGGGACAACATTTTATGAACATTAATAATAATATATTTATTAATATTATTATAATTATAGTAAAAATAATAATAATAATACGTGAGTTACTTTTATATGACCATTTTAATAGCAAGTTTATTTCAAAAATAAGAACATTTGTTGACTGATCTTCATCGTTCATTTAAGATACAATAATCGGATTATTAATGTTGTTTACATCCTAAACTGATTATTACATTAATAAGCTCAACATACAAATTTTTACTATCAAAATGCTATGGAAAAAATTCCCAAAAATTATTATCATAATGGTTTTATGACGGAAGTTAAAGTTTTAGCCCTCAATATTCAGATTTTGTGATTTTTGAAAGGGTTTGCTTAAGTTGTTGGAATGCAAGTTTATTTTAACGATTTCTTAGTATAGGACGGGAGGAAAACGTATGTACAAATTATAAACATTTTGTGAGTAATATAAAAGAATAATACTAGATTTACGAACAAAGAATTTGTGCATTTAAATGAAGTATGAATGTTTGTAAGATTTATAATAAATTATAAGAAATGTTATCTTTATTAATATAAACAAAAATAAGTTTTTTATATTAACAAATATTGAATATTTTGTAATAATTAATGTCCTCAAATTTTTACGTTAATTCTTTAACTCTTTTAGTTTTGTCCATACAAATTTTGTATATACTTGGAACCACCAGCTATGTAGCAATATGTCGTAAAAGAAACTGATACGGCACATACCTTCTGCCTTTTTACACATCTAGAGCATGCGCAGTACGTACGAAACGGTGTTCTTGTAGTTGTTAAAAGGAAAGTTCTTCGTTGTTGGTGTTTCGTAGTCTTATTGTTCGGATTTGGATGTATGGTTTCATAGTTGTATGCTGTGAGGCTTGACTTGGATCTGATCAGGGCAGTATTACTTTGATCTGCTCTATAATCTTGTTTTTCCTATAGAAAAAATAAAAATGTCATAAACTTTCTGATATAATACTATTAATATCTACGTACCTCTGTAGTAATACTTCTTAACTAACGTTAAACATGTTAATTTAGCATATACTACATACTCACAGTATATTACTTTTCATTAAATATTGTAATATTGCAAAGTAACAATACGCTAAATCGCTTACTAAAAGTTGAAGTTACACTAAATGACAATTCAAGCAAAACAGCAACGTATAAGATGTATAGAAGCAACATGTGTAAAAGGCAACGTAGCACACACAAAAACATTGTGCATTGTGCATTGCATTGTATTATTGCGTTGTACAATAGCAGTGTGTACTTCTGATACCAATATTTCCTGTGATTGTCCGTTCACCTGATTGTGTAGCGATATGCTCACAACGCTCTACAAATTAGAATTTCACTTCGACAATGTACAATAGCAGTGTGTACTTCTGATACCAATATTTCCTGTGATTGTCCGTTCACCTGATTGTGTAGCGATATGCTCACAACGCTCTACAAATTAGAATTTCACTTCGACAATGTACAATAGCAGTGTGTACTTCTGATACCAATATTTTCTGTGATTGTACGTTCACCTGATTGTGTAGCGATATGGTCACAACGCTCTACAAATTAGAATTTCGCTTCGACAATGTACAATAGCAGTGTGTACTTCTGATACCAATATTTCCTGTGATTTTCCGTCCACCTGATTGTGTAGCGATATGCTCACAACGCTCGACAAATTAGAATTTCACTTCGACAATGTACAATAGTTCTGATACCAATATTTCCTGTGATTTTTCTTTCGTTCACCTGATTGTGTAGCGATATGCTCACAACGCTCTACAAATTAGAATTTCACTTCGACAATGTACAATAGCAGTGTGTACTTCTGATACCAATATTTCCTGTGATTTTCCGTTCACCTGATTGTGTAGCGATATGCTCACAACGCTCTACAAATTAGAATTTCACTTCGACAATGTACAATAGCAGTGTGTACTTCTGATACCAATATTTCCTGTGATTGTCCGTTCACCTGATTGTGTAGCGATATGGCTCACAACGCTCTACAAATTAGAATTTCGCTTCGACAATGTACAATAGCAGTGTGTACTTCTGATACCAATATTTCCTGTGATTTGTCCGTTCACCTGATTGTGTAGCGATATGCTCACAACGCTCTACAAATTAGAATTTCACTTCGACAATGTACAATAGCAGTGTGTACTTCTGATACCAATATTTCCTGTGATTTTCCGTCCACCTGATTGTGTAGCGATATGCTCACAACGCTCGACAAATTAGAATTTCACTTCGACAATGTACAATAGTTCTGATACCAATATTTCCTGTGATTTTTCTTTCACCTGATTGTGTAGCGATATGCTCACAACGCTCGACAAATTAGAATTTCACTTCGACAATGTACAATAGTTCTGATACCAATATTTCCTGTGATTTTTCTTTCACCTGATTGTGTAGCGATATGCTCACAACGCTCTACAAATTAGAATTTCACTTCGACAATGTACAATAGCAGTGTGTACTTCTGATACCAATATTTCCTGTGATTTTCCGTCCACCTGATTGTGTAGCGATATGCTCACAATGCTATACAAATTAGAATTTCACTTTGACAATGTACAGTAGCAGTGAATAGTTCTGATAGCAATATTTCCTGTGATTGTCCGTTCACCTGATTGTGTAGCGATATGCTCACAACGCTCTACAAATTAGAATTTCACTTCGACAATGTACAATAGCAGTGTGTACTTCTGATACCAATATTTCCTGTGATTGTCCGTTCACCTGATTGTGTAGCGATATGCTCACAACGCTCTACAAATTAGAATTTCACTTCGACAATGTACAATAGCAGTGAGTACTTCTGATACCAATATTTCCTGTGATTGTCCGTTCACCTGATTGTGTAGCGATATGCTCACAAAGCTCTAAAAATTATAATTTCGCTTTGAAATGTACAATAGCAGTGAATAGTTCTGATACCAATAGTTCCTCTGATTGTCCAGTCAAAAGATTTTGTAGCGATTTGCTCAAAACGCTCTATAAATGAGAAAATCGCTTCGACAATGTTGATATCCAGTGATGCGGTTGATTTACATAGTGATAGTACGAATGTAAAAATAATTTCAACACTAGGTATTCAACTTATAACAAATAGGGTATTTCATATACCGACCTCAAATGTCTAATGGTCAAACGGCTAACTGTTCAGCTTGAGCGGATTCCTCACTAAATTGACCCCATATACTTTTTGGAAATGATTTTAAACTTTCAAAAACACAGGGTGTCCCAATAACAAAGGCACCATGTGCTAATCTCAAAAATTTCAACATGTAATCTTCAATAAGTTTTAATGTACAGAAATTGTAGCAAATATTGGATTGCCAACAGTTATTTAGCATGTAACAAAATAAGTCAAGTGAATTATGCAAACGTTCTTGGTAAGCAAATAAAACAAACGAGCGTTAAGAACGGCTGCGTGACATTGGTGACCTCCCTTCTACTTAATTCATTCAAATATTTGTGTTGCCTTTCATTTGTAATTTCCCGGGAGGAATATTACTAAAGCTTTATACTGAAATGTATAAATGTTAATGCGTTTTTTTTTGTTTTTGTAAAGACGTCAGTATACTTTTTACAGTATACTTTTCACAACTAGGAGTATATATATTTTCTAATATATAAATATTTTCTTTTTCTGCGTTTTTAGAAGCATTATAAAATTATGTTAATTTATTGTATTTTGACATAAATTTCAATACAATTATAAATTACATGGAACAAATATATTTTAAGTAGGATTTGGTGTTACGATATGATTAAACATCTCCTAGCCTGGTCTAGTAGATGTAGGAGTTTATAGCAAGCTTTACTGAGTCAAGCAGTCTTAGAGACGTGGATAAATGCCACTTGTATGGTTGACCATTGATGATATGTAAATTCTAGCAACCCACCGTCACGATCTTAAAAGTTCCAAAGCTTGAGTGTCATTGATAGTTTTAATAGGCTATGAGCTTCTAGAGATTAATAACAGTAAAATGAAAAACAAGGGGTTGTGACTTGTTTACAATAAGAATAAAGGGAAATCAAGAATGTAAGTCTCAGTACCTAGAAAATTTCAAACGCTAGGTATCTTATGAAATACGGCATAAATATTTTAATCTTTTGACCTATAACCTTAAAGGCCCTATTGTACTTTTGTAAAATCCTGGAAAACAAGATGGTCTGCACTGAAAGTTGATCTTACCAATGTAGCTATTTATTGTTTCCAAAGATGGAGTGAGTTAAAACAAACCAAAAACGTCGTAAATTTATCGAAAACAATTCCATAGACATTCCCTTACAAAATTAATATAACTTTCTTATTACATAAATTAAAAAATACTCCAACATTATGGAATCAATACTACATAATAAACTACTGAACCTCATAACTGTAAAACTTAATATCATAGAATTTTCTAATATATCGAAATGCCTGATAGTACCTAATTATAAACAGGTTTAATTCTCAACTTCAGGGTTCTACCACTCTGACGTCCACAGTTAGTCAAAACTTAAATCTATTAAAGTCTTAAAATAAGTGATTATGTTATTTAAAAAATAAATCCAATTTAAATAACTAATTTACAACTTAAATGAAATTATATATATATATATGTATATATATATATATATATATGCGCATAATAATGAGTTTAAAAAAATACATACATTAACGTTAAATATCATTTGCTAAATGTTTTGAGCTACACTAGTTATAACACCATTCCATTTCAAGTATAAATGATTAAATGCAGCAACAAGAATAATGTAATGTAAGGTATTCCAAGTGAAGGGAGTTTAATTAAACGCCAGAATGACAGCAGCACTAAATGAGAGTGGTTCAACTGAGAGAAAGCAGAGATTCTTAGAGATTCTTATAGCAATAATATTGAAAGGAATAGTAAACCAATTTATGTATAAATATTGTAAATTAATGGGAACTGGTATCATTGCATTTATATTTTGTTTACATGCGTTTTATTTCATAATTAGGGTCTAAAAACGCGTTTTATGAAATTGTCTATTCATTAAAATATTTGAATAATTTGTTTATATCAACGTTTATAAAAATTAAAATTTCTATTAAACCTATAATTTTTAATTTAATTTTTTGTTTTATAATTACAAGGTAGAAATTGGGCACACACAGCCTCGCAGAAGTTGGATTCAAAATTTCGAAGTTTGTTTATCCTATGACTTTCTCGATGCCATTATGATTACCCGGAAGTAAAATGTAAAAATGTTCACTAATGCTCAGCCAAATCCCGTGGTACAACATGCACCATCATTTTATATAAAATTAGAGTAATTTCAGAAATTAATAGTCTGAGCCTACACTTGGCGAGATTTTATTAAGTTTATTAACTTCAGATTAAGCTATAAAGATTCATCACTCAGCTTGTTTAATAGAGAAAGTTGAGAATTCAACCCAAAACGAACCACTGTAACTGTGTATACATCTACAACCTTCAATCTGTAGAAGTACAGCGGAACGTGCTGTGTGGGAATGAAGTGTAAACAGCACGACGTGTCTCAGTCCGGGCTGTGGGACATCTGTTGTGTCAGGTCAGACAAATATTGAACTGTCACTCACTCTACGTGCTGTGTATGAATGAAATGTAAACAGCACGACGTGTCTCAGTCCGGGCTGTGGGACATCTGTTGTCTCAGGTCAGACAAATATTGAACTGTCACTCACTCTACGTGCTGTGTGTGAATGAAATGTAAACAGCACGACGTGTCTCAGTCCGGGCTGTGGGACATCTGTTGTGTCAGGTCAGACAAATATTGAACTGTCACTCACTCTACGTGCTGTGTGTGAATGAAATGTAAACAGCACGACGTGCCTCAGTCCGGGCTGTGGGACATCTGTTGTCTCAGGTCAGACAAATATTGAACTGTCACTCACTCTACGTGCCGTGTGTGAATGAAATGTAAACAGCACGACGTGCCTCAGTCCGGGCTGTGGGACATCTGTTGTGTCAGGTCAGACAAATATTGAACTGTGACTCACTCTACGTGCTTGAGGTGATTACATAGGTACAGATAGAAAAGTTATAACAGAACTGTACCTGTGGGACCGAAATAAAGGAGTATTGAAGGATCCGACGGAACGTTACGCATGAGTTTTCATACATGCTACAGATATACCGAAAGACCTATTTGAACTTTTGACCTCAAAATCTATTGCAATTTACCCTGGACGAGGAGTAACCTCGTTTCAAGTCTCTAGGACCTTTCTACCAAACGATAATTCACAGAAGGTCAGAAGGTTTATCTATATAAAAATAATTATGGTTAATGTTCTCTGATAATAGTATAATTAAACAACTCATATGTTATTTACAACCCCAGACAATGAATGTTATAAAATATGCAGAACAGTATATTTATTTACAATTAATACAGTATACTAATATAAGTTTCGGTGACCTAGTATGCTGAAGTGGTTGTAATTGTTATTTATAATGTTTTAAACTATCTTAATTCTGTTAGTAGTCCATTAATGAGTAATATTAGTTTGCCTGGAAATAGTTTTAAGCTCGGTGTTAAAATAATTTGGAGTGCCACTATATTAAACTAAAATTTAGTTTATAATTTCCAGCAAAATTCTTTTATAACATACGAAATTTGAATAAAGATTATTTTTTAGGTATAGAAATCTTTCCTCTTTCAACTCCGGAATGTTTTTACTTGGATTTAAAAGATCATTCTTTGTTAGGTTTAAAATGTTTTACGTGTAACAGCGACAAATAAATACATACTTGATCGTTATATTATAATAAAAAGTCTCAAATTTTGTTTAAAGATCATAATCGTCCGGACAAAGGGAGTGGGGATGAGTTGCACGTAAGACACGTAAACATCGGTTCCGTGATTTTAGTTCGTTTTTTAAGTGTGAGATATAGTGATCCATTGTTTTATAATTTTTGTCAAGTGCGTGCACATTGTGTTAGTGATCACTGTGAGAGTAATTAAATCAATCTACAATTGACGAACTGATAAGAAATTGCAAGTTTTTAAGTGATAGGAACCGGTCTGTGCAATGTCAGTGAGCGCCATGTCAGCTGACAGACAACAAGGTCACGACGCGTAACTCGGCTAAGTCAGGAAAACCGGAGACGCCCCGAGCCTGCTTCACTACAGTCTATTGATGATAAGTTGAACTCCATAATAAATATTCTACGCAAACATACAGATGACATACAGGACATTAAAAAGGAACAGAAAGATTTAGCTGCTTCTATTGAGCTCTGCCATACTAACATCAGTGATGTGAAACAACTTGTAACCGAACAGGGCTCGAAAATAACTGCTTGTGAGGATGAACTGGTACTGTAAATGAGGAGAATCAGAGGTTGTGGAAAGAGCTGAAAAGTACTAAGAAAGAACTTAGGGACTTGGAACAATATTCTCATAGAAACAACTTGATTATATATGGAATACCGGAAGATAAAAACGAAAACATTCAACATGTCATGAGAAGATTGGCTGTCACCCTGCAATTTGAAAACTGGTCATCAAGTCTGATGGATGCTGTACATCGGATGGGAAAAGCTACACAGACTCAGCCCAGACCCATCATCGTAAAGTTTTGTGAGCCGACTCGATAAAGATGACTTCTGGAACAAGAGGAAGGTCAGACGAAACCTCAGAGCTACCGATCTCGGCTACAGGCAGCGAGAACTCTATTTACATAAATGAATCGCTAACACCTGCCAACCGAGAGCTGCTTGAAGATGACGAGGGAGGCTGCCAAGCAGAAGGGTTATAACCAAGTGTGGAGACCCAACTGCTCCTCCATCTTTGTACGACGAGAGAAGGGATCGCCGGCCATCAAGATCACGTCTTCCACGGATCTCCAACGCATGTAGAGACAATATTTGTAAGTTACCGTATTTCATACCTCTTAAGCGTTATTTATGTGTAATATCTATATATTTTTTTATTTATCTATGTGCTCTCCTATATTTATTAATTATTATTTACTATAGTTCATTAATCCATAGTATCTTGTGCAAAAGCCCTAATATACATTTATTAGCTTAATGGGTTACTTTTTCATATCTATTAAGGATTATTTATGTGTAATCTCTATATTTTATTCTTATTTAATTAATGAGTTCTCTATATTAATATTAATTATTTATTATAGTTTATTAATCCATAGTCTCTCATGCATAGGCCCTAGCATATATTTATCAGCTTTAATACGTTACTATACTATTTATAATTTATTATTACTACATATACCCCCAAATAATTTTTTTCTTAATTGACTTTTTGAAAACTAATGTTTCAGAATTGACTTTTTTGTTCACTTTCAATTTAAATGGTTAAAGAATCAATAGAATATTCCATTTATTATCAAAATGTAAGAGGGCTCAGGAACTAAAACTAATACATTTTTTTTGCAATTTATTGACAAGTACTTTCGAAATAATAGCCTTGACAGAAACTAATTTACAATCAAGTTTTAATTCATCAGAGCTCTTTTCTGATAACTTTAATGTATATAGGTGTGATAGAATTTAGATATTACAGGGAGACAAGGAGGAGGGGGAGTTTTTATTTAGCTTTGTCTAAAGATCTACTGTGTCAAGTAAATTAGATAACTTTTCAAGTAAATGTAAAATGGTTGTGAATGTGTTTGGGTAAAAATCTCAAATAATAAGGGAAAAAGTATTGTATATTAGTGTAGTTTATTTTAGACCTAGATCTCCATTAGGGGTTTACCAGGCTTTTTAACGATTCTTTGGCAGCAAATACAGTTTTCAGTTTTAATAGTAACGTAGTGATCATAGGTGATTTTAACTTGCCAATATATGGATCAGATTCTAGCTTAATCACTGGTGATAACCTATGCAAGGAATTGTCTCTATTTTTAGATTTACAACGGTCTTAAATTAAAAAACAATATTTCCAATTTTCAAAACAAAACATTAGATTTAGTTATTTCCAACATGGATAAGATAGAGGTAACCAGTGTGAGGATCACTTAGTGACGGAGGACCCTTATCACCCGGCTATTGAGGCGAGGATTGTTGTTTGATTCTCCGTTATCTTTTAGGTCAAGGTCAACCGGACCAGCGGGTTATTGTTTCAGTAAGGCCAATTTTCTTCAATTGTATCAGGACTTTTCTTCCGCTGACTGGTCTCAATTGTATTCCATCCCAAATGTAAATAGCGCAGTAAATTGCTTTTACAGTCAAGTGTATGAAATAATTGGAAAATCTTGTCCTCTGAAAAGAGAAAAAAAGATCGAAGTATCCATTATGGTTCACCCCATCAATTATTTTTTAATTTGAAACTAAAGGAAAAGTTGAGGAGAAAATATAAAAAATACAGTTCTTTAGAAAATTATAATAGATTTAAGAATCAAAGGTCTTTTTTGAAGCGTGAAATGAAGGTTGTGTACGATAATTACTTGCATAACATAGAAATTTTAATTAATAGAGACAGTACTAAATTTTGGAGTTTTTTAAATAATAAGAGATCTGAAAATAGTAAGTTAATGGTTATGGAATATAATGGAGTCAAGCTAGATAGTGGAATAGCAATCGCCACTGCATTTGCAGAATATTTCAGTTCGGTTTATAACAGATATACAGCGGAGCCGAGTGTAGAGTCAGCGACGGCGGCGCCGTGTCTGGCGGGTGTGTCATGCCTTGCTCTCCCGCGCATTAGCGAACATGACGTACTGGAAGCTATTAAAAGGTTAAAATCTAAAAACACCACTGGGCCTGATTTTCTGCCTCAATATTTATTTAAAGGGTGCGCGGACACTTTAGTAAAACCATTAACATTTTTGTACAATTTAAGTCTGACCTCTAACGTTTTCCCCGACAAATGGAAAATTACAAAAATTACTCCTATATTTAAGAGCGGAAGGAGATCGGAAATAGTTAATCACAGGCCAGTGGCAGTTTTGAATGTATCAGCTAAAATATTTGAAATAATTGTACATAAATCTCTATTTAATCACTTTAAAAAATACATTTCTCCAGCACAACATGGATTTGTTCCGGGGGAGGTCGGTTAGCACAAAATTTGTTAAATTTTACAGGATATATCTCCTCGGGGCTAGACCTCTGGAGCTCAGACTGATTCTTTGTTTCTCGACCTGGCCAAGGCTTTTGATAAAGTCGATCATCAGATTTTATTGCAGAAGCTGCATTTTTATGGCATATCATTAAGTTTTTTAAAATTTTTCAAATCTTACATTGTTGATAGGAAACAATTTTGTTTTTTATAATGGTTTTCAGCTCATCAACCTTTAATGTTCAATCAGAGTTTCCTCAAGGTTCAAATTTAGGGCCTTGCCTGTTCACTATATTAATAAATGATATAAGTAATTGTATATTCTCTTCTAATACTCTTTTGTTCGCGGGACGATTTAAAAATATTTAAGCAAATAAGGTCACATTCGGACGCTGACGAGCTGCAAGCCGATCTTAATAACGTTTTTAGATGGAGTATTGTAAACAAAATGTCTTTTAAAAAACGCATCAAAATGTCAGGTAATGACTTTCAGAAGATCTCGTAATTACATAGAAAATGATTATTTTTTGAATGGAGTACTAGTATCTAGAGTGAACGAGAAAATTAAAGATTTAGGTATTTATATAGACTTTACTTTTATCTTTTAACTGTCATGTAGATGCGTGTGCTTTCAGCAGCTAGTAGAATTATGGGTTTGTTATTAGACAAAGTTTCAATTTTAAAAATGTTGAAACTCTGATATTGATGTATTGTTCATTGGTCAGGTCGAGGCTAGAAAACAATATCATTATTTGGAATCCTATTCACATTACATATCAAGATATGTTAGAAAAAATTCAAAAACGATTTTAAGGTTTTTATTTTTCAAATGCTTTAACATTTTTACGTACGCAGTATCCATATGACGAGTTGTTGGGGCTGTTTGGGTTCGGGAGTCCTTGAATTGAGGAGGAGGGTGGCTAGCCTGATGTTCCTATATAAGCTGGTGCGAGGCGTGGTAGACGATCCTGCTAGCCTGGCCGTCTTATCTTATCGCGTACCTTCATTCAACAGTAGGAGCAAACTTCTGTTCGCGGTTCCATTCTGCCGCACGACGGCTCACGCTTCCCTCGCCGCTCTACCGGGGTGAATGAGGTTGTACAATTTTATACAGAGCTTAGGGTCTGATGCAGACATTTTTTTGACTCACAAAATGTATTTAGAATTAAATGCCTCAGAAGTTTAAATTAATTAATCAGCTGTGTACATTTGTAATTAATTTTTTTATTGTATCTATGTTTGTAACTGTTTTGATATTCCACCCAATTAATTGTTTGTTCCTATTTATTTCATGTGCATATATTTATTACTCATTTTGTTGTTGTTATCATTGATATATTTATTATTATTGTTATGGATTGTTATAGATTTATTTATTCTCTTTCGTTTAACTTATAAGTTAAAAGTTATAGATTATATAAGTTATAGGCAATAGGCTGTAAGTAAAATTTTTTTTATGTTATCACATAATTTAAAACCATATATAAAGTGAAGTGAGTGAAGAACATTCCCACCGTTAATTGTTTATATGTAATAACTGCTTTATTGTAAATGGTTAATACTGTTATAAAGCATGCAAATAAAATAAAATAAAAATAAAATAAAAATAATAAACGACTGGTGAATATAAAAACGGTCTATTACCACTAACGTTAAATACTTTTGGGCCTCTGCTTGATGTGGCATCAAGCTAGACTTTGGTGTTAATCGCCATGTGTTGTGATTTTCTTATCACATTTAGTACCTGCTTAACACCTCGACTCCTGCAGACAATTCACGGTGTTGATGCTGCGACGTCTCTTTGATTTTACTCCTTATAGAACAATAGTGAAAATTTTTAAATGATAGATTGTTGTGCTGGAGACTTAGCGATCTAGTTTAAAAAGAATAACGATGGCAATACTCCAAAACCCTGTTATCCCCATATTCTCATAGTTATTTAAGACTGACACTTCAAGCTCAATACCATTATCAACATTTATTTTCAAATAAAAGTTGAATATGTGTGTTTATATTTGTTGAATGGCAGTTTTAAAAATAACAATGGTATATGATATGAATATTATTTGAGCTTAGAGAGACTGTAGCACGTAGTTGATAGTAAACATGACTTGAGAATGGCTCTGGAAGGTCTTTTACTGCCTGAATGGTCTCTAGAGAGAGGACTGGAACAGATAACTCAAGACGCAGGTGTCGCAGATGTTCCTTCTCTTATACTGCGTGTTCTCGGGTAAATGATGCCTCTTACACCTCTCTTGTGTACAGTTGTCTGCTTCATGTTATGGTTGAATGATGTATCAATAAGTCTATTGTTCATACCAATAATCGTGCAATGACAGTGCTATAATTTACTCCTTGATAAATATATATTTATGGGTTCTTAAATAGAAACCATAATTAAGTCTTTCGCGTTTTCCGCAAGAAAAAACAACAACAAACTACTATTATTAATCCAAATAATTTTTACCCAAACATTACAATCTGACACAACTACGTATCCCAAGGATACAGTTAAAGTATTTCTTATATTAAAGTTTTTGATTTGTTTGTTGTCAATAAACAAAACAGTTTTAAATTAAGGAACTTCATGGAGCAGACAGACAGTTACAGATCATAAAAAAAACAACAAAGTTTAAATACGTTTTGGTAAGAAGACAATTAAAAAAGTATCCATTAGAATAATTTTTCATTATCCGATAGATTAAACTAAGTCGATTTCCATATTTTAGGGCGCTAGGATAGCAATCGAGGATTGATACAATTATAGAAAAAAACATTTTTTTTATAAAAATTTTGTAAATTATGAGAAAATGTTATGAAAACTTTAAGTTATTGAGTAGATAAGCAGTTTTAAAGTTGTACATGTAAGTTAATAATTGTACCTTTGCCAAAATATTAAAAAAAGTATATATAGATTATTCAAAACTTAATTTAATCCTCTAAAACCTGGTACACCTAACATATGGGGGATCCTTATTGGAACAGGAATAAATAGTTATCTTCACAAAAATCTACTGTGAATGCAATATAAACACCAACAGCAATATAAACTTTGATAGTGTCTTCGAAATTGATGTTTTAAAGACTAATGACACACTTCGGCCAATGTATAATATATTTACTATTATTATATATTTAGGAAGTCCACTAGCCTATAATTAAAACTGTATTCAAAATAACACTAGAGATATTCTACGCGGTTTAACAATATTACTAACTAACTTAAAATAAATATTGCATGTGCGAGTTATACACAATTGATATAAAAATTGTTTATTTTAAAACAATATATGAACGCAACATTGTTAAGAGAAAACGTAAAATTTTCTCTCACGAACAGTTACAAACACATACAATGTAACAAATGTAGTGGAAATGTTGGTGTAGCGTAACCAGGAGTTCTCATACAAACATTTCCTGTAATTGTCCCATATACGCGATTGGATAGTGATGGGCTTCCATACCTTCAACTTGAATGTAATGCTGAGAGAAAATTTTATCTGAATGGAATTCAGGAGAAAGAACCTTAGTATGTAATTTAAGAGTGATTTGTCGCGGATATTACTCCTCTTGTATTGCATGTTCTCGGATAAAAGTTAAATTATAAAATCTACGCTATTTTTTTATTGCTACTTATTACACTATTGCGGGGGAGAAAGATGTAATTATGGTTTACATTGAGAATATTTGTTGGCTGTGACTGTATGAATATACATAAGTTGATAAAATTTGATTTTGAATAATGAATTATATCCATTATACTAACTACTTATTTTTAATTAAAATACCATGTTATTAATCAAAATAATTGTAACTTTCCACAAGATTGATCTGTTATTATCAATAAAATTTTCTTTAGAAGCACATTCCATTAGTTTAAAACTTAAATATATTAATTACAAAAATAATTTCACTTTGTTAGTTAATATTAGTTACTCAATATATGATATTTCTTACTATATGGTAAACAGGTTAGCAAAACTTTCTATGAATAAAATCTTATTTATAAAATAAAAATATAATAACTATAAATTTGATAATAAAAGTAACTAAAGTCCAAAAACAAATGAAAGAGAAAAATTGATCTATGGTTAAAACCAATAAATACTTAAGATATTAATGACAACAAACAAGAAAAAGGATATATTTGTCTAAATTTCAAAATAATTCTTAATAAAGCAACATGGAAAATATTTGAAAAATCTACATTTAACATAAGTAATAAAAAAAATATATTAATCTTGTTAATAAAAATTTAAATCAAACCACAAAACAAAATGATTCTTATACAACTTCTGGAAGGAATAAAATTAATTTGCAGTTATTTTCTAAATTATCACATTCGCCAAAGAAGCCAAAATGTCAAGTTACGATTTAAGCAACATATACAAGCCTTAAAATCAAATAATGCAATGTAATGCAACAAAAATGAAGTCTAATTTGGCAGAAAATCTCTTAATAACAGATTACAGCTATAAAAGTATGTATAATAATATGAAAATTATTAAATACGGAGAAAAGTTACATTATATTTTACAGAAGAACTACTAATGTATTTAAATTATAAAAAATGTTCAGTCAACATCATAAATACTACGTAAATCAACACATAAATCCGATTTTTGAACAAATACCAAAATTTAGAAAGTGATCCGAAACGTAGACTTTACCAACAAAGATATGTAATTCATTACATATTATCACAAACATACGAGTTATTATTTTTGTTTGTTTATAAGTTTATTGTAAGGCTATATTGTTACTGCGATCATTGTCTGATTGCCTAAATACATAGCAGGAAATAAAAAGTTTCTTTATGATATTATAATATTCCACAGTAATAGTACATTTTTATTCTGTAACTAGCAGTTACCCGTGGCATCGCATGCAATTTTTAAGATCTAAGTTCGCAGGCCAGTAAAAGCACTTACGATGTAATATTATCAAGTTCTGTGTACTTTTTCCAACGTAAGTAAGCATTCATCTGTGTAGATATTATTTAAGTGTTCATAGTTAATAGTATCAGTGTTAAACCTGACTCTTAGGACTCATGTTTACTATTTGTAGGATAATGTTTCGTTCGGGTCGTAATATTTCCAACACCACAGCTGGAACTCAATTGGATGCTCCGATAAAAAATACAAAATACGTAGTTCTCGAAAAACTACGGTTCGAGTCCCGGCGGAGCGAGTACTTTTTCTTATTAAATTTATTGGCTATTTATTGGCTATTGCTATTTATACAAATTTAACGAATGTATGTATGCATAATGTATTTTGGATAAGAATAACTGAGAACTTCAAGGTGATAGTGTAAAGTGTTAGTTCGTCCACTTTTGTTAATAAATACTGTAGCTAACTTAACCGGTATTAGTCATGAACAATACGTAAAATGTGCGGTTTTCAATTCATCAGTGATTTTAAAAATGCTCCACTTACTTTAAACATGATTAAAGTTCACTAAAATGGGGTATAGCCGATAAACTATATTTGCGAATTCGTCATCTTTATTTAAATTTAATGTGGATACAATTTATTCATCTCAAAATATATCATTGAATGAAACGTTATGTTATTATTCTGTTAGAGTCAAAATATTGTACTATTATAAACTCTATATTGTTTATTCAATATTCCTTCCTGGCTATAAATGACTAAAACTTATTATTATATGTTCGTTGTACTAATGGAGAGTAGTAAAGCAGAGACTGACCACGGTAACATATAACTGTAGTTTTGGTACAGTTAAGTACACCAGACACTGCGCTACATAATGCAGGGCGAGAAATGTAAATAGGGCAACTGAGTCTGGGACATCTGTTGGACTAGTCCGAGTAAATACGCCGAGTAATATTGTCCTGCAACCACTGAGATTGTGATGGGTAAAGAGTGACCTCTTGGTTGGGGTTAAACAGCAGTTAAGTCGAACTTTAAGTAATGAACCTTTTAACACCAATGAGGAGTATTTTTTTCTTTAATTATACATTAATAGACGCAGTATCGTCTCTTCATGTGATGGATGCAATACTTCGGGTTTGAAGATACTTGTTATGTTACATTTATATACTTATATAAGATAACTTCTCTGATTAAAGAAAAAGTTTAAAAACATTTTGATGACTCCCTATGAAATCACAGATATTTAATTAAGGTCGAAAATTTAAGATATTTGTGATCAGGTCTAAATATGGTATTTTTTAATAATATATTTCTTGTAAAATATATATTTTTTATAAATTGCACGCCTTGAAGCTGTAACTCATGTAGCCTGCATAGTGTATAAATTTAACTTACAAAACAATCTTAAGCTGTTTTTAATTGGCCCTATTTACAAAATGGCCTAAATAGCCTACTTAAAATTTAAATGCCTTTAATTTAATTTTGGGTAATAACAATATTTGACTAGAAACTTAGTGTTCTATTTTTTGTAACATATTTTGATTTAGGATATATCCGTAATCGTATTATCATTCCAAATTTTCCATCGTCTGTTACAAACTTTAATCAAAGAGTCATGCGCGTGGTTCATATTAAAATAAAGCGCGAAATGCTTTGACATATAGTCTGCTAAAAGTAAGAATACATACATACATACATACAATTATAAATATGCTCATCCTCTATACTTATTTTTATAATTTATATCATTATAATCCACGGAATACATGTTTGGCTAGAGAAACGCCAGTTAAGTGTTACATGCAAGCTAAACTAAGCGTTGTGTGCAAAGTTTGTACTAAAGTTTCGTATGACTGCAGGTTTCTCAGCTCAGTTGTTTCCAAACTTCTGCTATGATTACTATCTACCACGACTTACAACAATATCCACATTTGCACTTTTATTCGACAGTCACCCTACAGAACTGTCGTATGATACTTGTAGCTATGTTCTAACTTGAAGTAAGTCAATAGTTTCTCGAGCAAGAATTTAAGAAATGGATTTTCAAAATACTTTTTTTGTTCTCTAAGGACAAGAAGCTTAGAGAATTTACACTTAGTCTTATCAGGACTTTTGCTGCTTCCGGAGGGACAGGATATTTTAGATGGGTAAGGTTGGGATTAGGGGCCGCCTGCTGTCGAAATTCACGAGGAAAAGTTTAGGACACTGCTCTCAAGTCATGTCCTCTAGGAAGAATGAGCAGCCAGCTCTGAACCAGCGTCACCAGTCAAAGCAGGCAGGGGGTGTTACACCCTCATGTGTAGGCTGGCAAGAACCTTTAAATCTTAGGGTACAAAACCCACCAACCCCAACAGTCATCACAGGCTACACCTATCGAACTACCCTTGCGCCCCAGAATCTTGCCATTTGCGGTTAGTGATGTGCCGCTCCTGGACACCTGTAGGGTTGCCCAGATTTAAGTGACAGTTTTTGCTGTGGCCACTGTGGGTTCAACTGGAAGGTATAAGCCAGCCAGAAGTGAATCCTTCTAGGGAATTATTTACTATATACACTTTCAGCAGTTGGACAGTTCTCTTGGGTTGCCAAATGTACACTATATAAAGCATGTTTCAAATTGATTTATTCTGATATTTTCTCGATCGATACCAATCACAAATGGATACCATTATAAGACTAATATAAAAATATTTGCTAACGCTCATCCAGAGTGATTAAAATACGGATAAGAATTTTTCCCTCCCCTGATTGATAAGATTCGCTAACGCCCAGACAATGAAATATAAATTAAAACAATTTGTACAGATATCTTAGTTCTGTTAACTATTTATAAGTATTGACTTAAAATGTTCTTTTCTATTTTAGTCGTGCTCTTTAAACCTTACAAACCTTTATATTTGTTTTAACGCTAGTTTAGGAGTACGAAATATTTTATAATTAACTTCAATTCCTGTATAATTCACGTTATTAATAATATTCACGTTATTAAATGATACTCAGTAATTTTTCTCTGCTTTTATGTAAAATTGGCAATTATATTTGTAATTAATTTAATGCATTGAAGGTGTAAATTCCAAAAGCAAATCAACAATCCAGCACGTGAGACTGTAAGCTCATAATATCAGAGCAAATGTAGCGGAAGTGTGTAATAACGGCCAGGAATTCTGATACAAACGCTTTCTGTAATTGTCCATTTACATTATTGAATAGTAATTGTTCTCCGGCTTTGTGGTTCTCTACATAGGAATCTTTAACAATGGGGAGGCTACAAAGGAATAGATTTCAGTGGTGATAATCAATAATGGAAGAGATTCTTATTCTTAGACTGTATTTATTTTATAAATTAATTATTATATTTTTATTAGTTCAGTCAGTGCATTGTAGTTAATTATATATATATATATATATATATATATATATATATATATATTAAACGTATTCCATTCAAATTATTATAAGAAGTACAAATATAGCATATACTTTTACAGCACTAACAAAATATGTTAGTTTTTTAAGTCGTCTACCGTGTGTACCACACCTTATCTCATTGCTCACAAAGTAGTGTTCATCCCTCAAACATATTCCTTAACTTTCGTGAAACTTTTAGGGCTTCTCGAGCCATAATTACTCTTTAAAATAGTTAAAATAAATATCTAGATAATTAATATTTAATACACAATTCTACAATGAGATTGAGACCTTCAACTAAAGACCAGGTTGAACAAGGGTCAGTCGTACGATATCTTTTTTCCGTGAAGATTTTCTTATCGTGAAACGTAAAAGGTATGATTTTGTATAAAAACAATATCTTTATTCTGATACATAATTTTTTATTAAATTTTTTTAAAATATACTATTTTAGTGTTTTCATTAATCCTATGCTTTTGTTTGAAGTTAAAAATGTTATCAAGTACACATCAGATAAACATTTGTTGTGACAAATCTTAATTACTGGATTTTTTTGCATCACGGACGATATATTTTGGATATACCAATGATGATCTCCTATTCAAATGTGTATTCAGATTATGAGTGTGGGGCCTTTTCACCATTAAAATGTTGCACAGATAAATATTATATTCCAACGAGAGAGTAGTGATTGAAATTAATGTTCATCAAAATAAATGTATTCTTTTCAGAGAAATTATATTAATAATTCAATACAGTATTGTTATTATACCGCTACAATGATAGCCAGGAATTGAGTAGTGTTTTATGCCTTTTCAAACAAAATTTAGCAATTTATTTCAATTACCCGGGCAAGCAATTGAAGCTAATGACCCTTAAAAGCGTTGAATACATTTTTGGCCTTTCATTCTGCGTGATTTCCCGAGAGAAATATTACCAAAGTTTATTACTGATAAAAATTAATAAATACTGTTTTTTTGCATTATGATAAGGTCAGTAGGTAAAGTAATTTTATTAAACAATTTATACAGATTCATTTCAATTCTTATTATATACTAAATTTTGGATTTGCGTTACACTAAGACATTAAGAAATACTTATGTATTATTTTGTAACTATATAGTGTTCCAAAATTTAAATGAAAAAAGAAGTTCAGTCTCAGTTTAAATTTTAATAAATTTATTTTGTTAAGTAGTCTTTATCAGATTATTTCTTTTATTTGTGTCATCAGCAAGGCTGTGTTGCTCCACGGCTTCATGCTTTTCCAGATATTGACATTCAGAAAACCTCGTTTCAACAGGATGGAGCCACCTCACACACTGCCAATCTGTCAATGGCAGCACTGAGGCGTTTGTTTGTTTGGGGAGAGCATAATTTCAAGGAACGCTAACATCACTTGGCCTCCAGACCTCTCATTATGCGACTTCTTTCTATGGGGACATTTAAAGAGCGTTGGCCAGACTAGGCCAAGAAATCTTCTTGAGCTCAAGACTCAGATTGAAGAACACTTCGCCAACATCCCAGAGAACACATTGCGTCGCACAATGATAAGTTTTCGAAATCGATTGAATGAATGTGTTAGGCGCAATGGACAGCACTTAACTGATGTTATTAAAAAAAAAATGACTTTAGATTTATTGTTATTTCCAACATTTCTGATGTAATTTCCACTCTTGCCTAACTCATTTTAAGCATTAAAAAGTTGTTGGTACAATTCATTGGTTTATTATGATTATTTCAAAATTTCCCGTTTCTCTGCGCCACCCTGTATAAACCATAAGCTGATAATTTTGAACACGAAAACTTTACCCACTTGGGATGAAAGCAGTAGAATGGTGGCAGTGTTCTATGATACCTTCAGGGATCTGGCTTAGGATGCTGATTTACCTTCAACGTTAAATCCTCGATTTCACTAGTGATCACTGGCTGCCCAAGCTGTTACAAAACCATAAATCGACCAGGTCCTATGTCGATCTGTAGATACTTTGGTGGGAGGTTGATGTTTACGCTGATAAGGACGATAGAAACGATAATGACCTGTTCAGTCAGTCACTTGTAAACATAGAGGCTGTCTTGTAGGTCAAGTATGTACCAACGTGCCGCTGAAGATTAAACGCCTTGAAAAGTATTCCATGTCAATTTTGTCGAGCCGATCAGTAAGAGGATCGAGTGATGGCTTGGGTTCATTCAAGTCAACACTGTTATCAGACCGAGTAGTCTGGAAAGATAATTGCTGATATATATTCTTGTTGCGTACTTACAACTGGAAAAATATGATACGAGTTTTACTCTTGTATCATATTTACTCTTTTCTGTTCACTTAGAATAAGAAACTGAGGAGCTCTCTTTCACTTCGTTTTACAAGGGCATTTGCACTGTTTTCGGAGATATTCATGATAGGTAGGTAAGTTTGGTCGTAGAGGCCGCTTCCTGTTGAGAACCTATATTCCCCCTACCAAGAGGAAGAATAGCACGCACTGTACTTGACTCATTTCACCCTGGAGGAAGTTGTGGCTAGGTTTGTTCCAACCTTGTCCAGGCAAAGCGGTGGGAGGACTGTGGTACAATCCATCCAGTAAAATCCCTGAAATTATAAGAGCTCTAATTGATGAATCAGAACATTTATTAGTTATTAATCCAATTTCCAACAGTTATTTATATAATGTTCAAACGAGATTAAACATTTTTAGCGTGTGGTAATTTAAATGTTTATCTACGGAAGGTAAAATAACCACTTTTACTTGCTTATTGGTTTAAAACATCTCGTATTTCCTTATTTGTCACTGATGGTAGTTCAAATATATTTTAGAATGAAAACGTCATTTAATATTTTCAGGAAATGTTTGGCATTATTTGTCATATTAGATACATTTAATGTTATTGACTGTTGTTACTGGCTACATTATTCACAATTTAATTACGTTTTACTAATCAAAAGTGATAAACGAAGTGATAAAATTGAATAAAGCAGTATGGGCAGAAAGATTGATGAACGATAAAGCGAAACTTGTTTCAGTACAGTACCGCGTCACCTGCAGTGTCAATACCGCGCCGCCCTTTCATGTATTTCAACCACAGCCCACGCTACCGAATTAAAACATTGCAGATGTTGAGTGTACAACGTAGTGTACCTTTACAATCAATTACAGTGGTTATACGGCAGCGTAACAATTTGCTTGTTTTGGTATATATTTATGGAACATGAGATAAATATTCTTAAGTTATGTGTAAAAAACGTATTATATTATTCATTTATAATTTGAAAAAATGATGATTCGAATTGATTTTCAACATCGTCATATCTAACCTAAATATTGTATATAAATGATTTTATAACAGAAAATCGTAAACTGAGGTTTAAAATTAAACATCGATTGATACTGACGACGTGGTACATGGACTTATCGGTTCACATTCCTGGATGTTGAGATTAAAAATATTAAGGAACAATTTTTCTTAGGAAATTTGAGGAATACGTTTTTCTCCTTCACTTATGGTTGAAATACCTACACTTAAGTGTCAATAAAAGGTTTGTCTATAATTTCATATATTATACCGATTATTATCGTTGCATTATTATCCTCGCACACATTAAGAGCTTCTGCAATTTTATTAGTATATTTAAATTCTATAATCACATATAAGTGATACATATTTCAACCTCTTATAGAAATAAAACAGTGTAAAAAACGATACTGTTTGATAGTATGTGCCTTTGTTATTGTAACATTTAATGTAAATATTGAGTACGAACACGCCTTTCCCGAACCTCAAACGTGTGTTCCTGGGATTGAAACTGATTCTCCAAAAGTATGAAGTGAAACACTAGCCACCTAATTAATGAAGGCAGCAACAATAACATCAAATTATAGAATAGTGTATATAACATTTAGAAAATTACATTTGTTACCGATTATAACAATTATGAGAGTTGTGATTAGTATAGTTATGCTGAACTGATCTAAAGTAAAGCCGCGCTCCAAAATATTTATGTCCCTTCCTTATTCAAATTTCCTCCATTTGTAGCATCTTACTTCTCCAATTTAAAGCCATTTATTTTTAATATGTGCCCTATTTGAAAATAGACTTTGAAATGAAATAATTATCATGAGCGCAGGAAATTTGGAAATTAAATTGTTGTATTAATTGTTGTTATTGTTGTTGTTAATTGTTATTATTATTAAATTGTTTGTATAATTTATAATAATGTCTTTTATAAGAATTCAGATTTCATTTACTATGTTAATTCTTAGGGAGTTAGGCCAATAATACTGGAATATAGAGCCTTGTATTACTTGATGGCAATTTCTTATCTAATAAGTACACGTCATTTGTTCCAATCAGGCTTTGCCTTGGAGGTTTCATTTTCCAAAAACAACCAACAAAAATCCTTTTCATTGTATCTTTCCTTATGATTAACTGGTAAGTGTAAACTTGGTCAGCCTGAGCAAATCATTTTTGCTTTGTATATGCTATATTTTGTTTCGTATATGCTATGTAATGTTTACTTTATTTTGCATTATTATATCACTTTTGAATTATTGTATTACTGTTGGATTTGTTGTAATTATTTTTTTATTTGTAAAATAATTTTTTTTTATTTCCGTAAGATCGGGCCATAAATTTTCAGTTCAAAGTGAATATTTCAATTTTATAATGTGTCTTGTGTTTTATTTTTACTGGTAATAAAAAAAACAAGAGTAGCAATTTTTATAATTGTGAAAAGACTTTTGAAATTGTAATTCTGATTGAAAATCATAGTCCGCCAGTATAGACATAGAAATAAGCTTTACAGAAGTCTCTCCTGCTTGACAGCAGTATTCAATACTCTGCATTGCCGGCAACTCTGTCACGCCACTTAAGGCGGTATTGGATGTATGTTACTCGTTTATATCGTCTCTACCGACAATCTTATCTCGCCAACACACCTTTTGTTGGTTACAGATCTGCAAAGATCTGCAACTGTATTATTCTAATAGTTTTATACTTAATAAGAATGATAATACATGCTCAAAAATTCAATTTTATGTAAAATATATTAATATATTTGGAGTTATGGGATAAAAATGCATTTAATTTGATAGACTTCAAAATAAGTTAATGTCAGTAACTTTAAAATGTATAGTGCATTTTAAAAATCGGAAAGATGGCATCCGGATTCATTAAAAATACACAAGCACTCACAACAACATCATAAATACTTTGTTATATTGAGCTGATATGACAGTGAATTTTAACTTTTAGGAACAAGTAAAAAGGTTTAGATTATTAGCAAATTACAGAATGAAATAGAACTAGGTTTATAAATGTATTTAATTAAATTTTAAAAATAAAAAAAGTTTAGATTTTATGAAATATCAAAACTCGTTTAGCTTCTTGGACCTCGATAAATCAAGTTTTCGAGTTAGATTTCAAGTACTTGTTAGTTTCAAGTGTTAGTTTGTAATTATTTTTCCAAGTACGTCAGTTTTGTTAATGTTTACTTTAGTATTCGTTTCGTAATTTTACTGTAAAACAACACCTGTACAGAAATACACGGGAAGCCTTAAAAATTATTACACTATACCCAATTATTTGAATTAAAAAATGGGATAAGTTGAAATTTTCTTTTGTCTGAGCCTTATGCCGATATAACTCAAATTTTAATGTCTTTTAGCTTGATGGGATTACTTCAGTCAATAGATGTTAGGGTAAGGTAAGAAGCTAACGTGGAGCATAAAATATTATTATAATAATATACGATAATAATATGTATGGTCACAGACAACAATACAGCTCACACATCAATGTATAATTGATAAACAACAGTTACGCTTGTCATTAATACGGATAATTTTTGCATATCACATAATAGGATATTGATATTTTGATAAGAGAATTATATACACCACGTAACATTACTATGTAAGTGACAGGCAAATGTATTTTACACCTAACGATTTTTGTTCATCATATTCTAGTTTTGAGATTCTGAATCTTGATTTATAACAACTTCCCACGAAGCATTTACCGACACACATAAACAACAAAATATGACGTCAGCAGCCAAAACTCAATTTGAATATCAGCACTGTCAGAGATATTCGGTATCAATATCTGTCTGCAGTAGAGAAAACTGGGTTAGTTGCACCATCGACCGACTTCTACTGTGCATATATTGCTGAGTGAATAAAATTGCCGTAGATTTTATAATCTTATATTTTACGAATATATATTAATTAATATGTATAAAAGTTTTATATACATGTGTTTTTGTAGAACTATACATATCGTATGTACCTGATACTAAATGTAAATTATAAATAGCAGAAATATCTCTTTCATTTTTTTGCATTTTTCTAAATATTTTGCCTTTTTATGTATTTCTAAATATTTTACCACACGTTTTCAGATAGCAAAGAAGTTACGGTGCATGATTTTACCGTTATATATTTATATAAGTGACTGTCTGAAACTTTAATACTATGCCTTTCACTTACATCAAAATACTTACTACATATGTTAAATTTTTTTACATTTTATAAGTTCTTACATTACTTTCTTACATTCCTTGTGATGGCAAATGAAAGAGCTATTTGAATCTGTCAGTAATAAGGGTTTCATTATGACTTAGTATACAAAGTATAAAATAAAACAAAAATCTGACTGGTTAATGTGTAAATTGACTAAACTATGTAATTCGCATAGCCAGGTAGAATTTTTCACTATGATTCGTATTTCGATTATATCCCCTCCAGTGTTATTGTTATTATTAGGAAATCAGAAAGAGGGTGGCGAATAGGAAAAGACGGGCGGAGAGATGTGAGTGGAATGAAGAGGGAAAGGACAAGTCAGTGCGAGAGAATGAGTGGAATCTTTGTTTTAGTATTTTGGACTGTTTTATTCGTATACTTAATTCTAATTTAAACAGTAATTAAAATTCCATACTAGACACTTATAGGCTCATTTCAAAATTTTTATTTACTATTCACTATTCTATTCACCCTTCTATTCACTATTCATAGCTATACATTTTTTAAACGGGTTTCAACTGAAAATTAAGCTTGCCATAGCACAGGTCCAATGTAACAGTAATATTTTTAGGATGTCAAACTTAAATGTACATAGAACATTTTTATTGCTTATTTGTGTCCCTTGTTTTTTTTTTTTTTTTTGAATTTTGTACTGCTTTTCTCCTTGTACATTTCATTCCTTATATATTTGAAAGTAATATTCAGAATAATGCCTTTGCCTTGAATTAATTTTCAGATTTTATATTTAACAATAATAAAGATGAGAAACAATAAGGTAAACTGGGCGATATTTTATGCAAAAATATATTTTTAACTTGGAAGTTTGAATATTTACTATTTTAAAGTAATGAAAGTTAAGGCCCATGAACATTTCATTGCAAGATGACCTTGCAATGATGCTCTAAAAACCTTCCTTGATGCTCTAAAAACAGCGCGACTTTTAATGGACTATAAAATGTCGAACACAGAAATAAGACTTAAGAAGAGGAAAAATACGTTAAAGCAAGTGAAATGTATTGGAAAAGGTGCGGCTGTAAAAGCCAAGGCTCCACTTGCGTACACTCGATGCTTTAGTAGAAACAGTTCAGACGTAACACAGAAATTTATTGCACCACCGTTCTCTTAATTTAGTTACTTTTTATGTATCGAAGTCTATAAATGCAAACTCCATAATTAAATTTGAATAAAAATATCTGCATTATAAAGAAAAACGGATCCATTAAAACAAATAAATTATTTAAGTATAGAGCTTTAAGTTAGATTAATCAATGGCGAATATTCCAATTAAGTCTTTACTTAGCAGTATATAATGTCAGAATGATGTATCTATAAATGGATACATTGTGAGTAAAGGGTTACAATAATATTTGTATTTTTACTAAACATTGATATAATCTAAGTAAAGGATAATTTACATAAATTATATAATAAAACAATAATTCAATAATATCCGACCTATTCCGGTAAGCTAAGATACTAAACTGTTTTTCATGATACTTTAACTATCTAAAAGTATATATGTATCTATCCATATAATACAGTCAATCAACTTGTCAACGTTTGAAAATTACCTTTGATAATGTGACAAGGTTTGGCTCTAAAACATAGAAATTGCGGAATTAATTGATATTTGGGGCATTTGGTGAGAGATATATATTAATTAGGCTTCTTTCCATGATTGATTTCATAGCAAAAAGTAGAGGAAATATTTTTCTACTTTTTTCATTCCGATAATTTATTCTTGATCGTAATGAACGTTTAATAATTACTTAATTAATAATCACGAAAGTGAATTCGGGGCCAGATTGCTTTTAAGCTCAATACGCCAGCAATACAACTTTCATAAAGATTATTGAACAATGTCTCACTTTTAAAAGCTATCACGAAATCTTTTAAAATATTAACTGGAATTTCATGCCTGGTAATTATTCTTCCATAAGGAAACATAACACTATTTCATAATTCATTTTGGTGTTACAAACAGCTGTTAGAACACAGTTACGAACCGTTGGCCAAACCGGGAATTTCAATTGTTTATACAGGAAAATAGATGTTTACATCGAGAAAGAATTGTTTACACAAGGGAAGTAATGTTTGGGAGAAGGGAAATATGCCGGTTTGGCTACGAGATAAATGATTACTTTCGCTAATTATACTAGTTGTTTTTAAACGTACTTTCCTTTCTAACAATTTTTACTACATGTTTGTTATATTAACCTACATGGAACAAAGGTGGTAACTATAAAGTTTATTGTACTATGGACTAAAATTCCTACTATTTTGTAGTTATAAGTTATTGAATCCAGTGTAGTTAATCAAATTTACCCACTGGGAAATGTTTGAAGTTATAACAGACGTATGAAGCACTAGAACCTAGTTCCATGTTGTGGTGCATTAATAATAAACGCCAGTATAGCAAGTAACTTTATATTGCCCCAATGATTTATAGAGACCTAGGAGCTGGCTATTAATTGGGTAAGGTGGCCCCAATTGGCTTGTAATTTGGTTTCAGTACCTTAGTCGTGCCTGAATACCCTGCTAATAGGCTGTGGAGTGCACCTGGGACACCGTCTACAGCTAACTGCTCAAGTTCGTTCATTGCAATAAACAGTTCTATTTAATTTAAACATTGAATATTTAATCCAATGTATAGACACTTTCACGGTGGAATAGTCAAAATAACGATGTATTTTTAACAACAATATAAAATTGTGTTTTTATTTTACTTATTAGGCCAATTATAAGTACTACTTTAAACTAGATAATAGATACTAGAATACTTAGGCTAATGAAATAAATAGATAAACTGGTATTCTTTACTTTACAATGGTATTTAATATCTTTTATAAATTTGTTTTTTTTACCTAATTATAAAAATTTTGGTTACAAGATAAAAGTCAAAATTAAAATGTTGGGAGTCATGGTACAATATTTAACTGTGGGATTTGACATTTAAAACGACGTTAAGTTATAAATATAGAATTAAATCGATGTTTCAATGATGATGTGCCAGCTAGGAGGTGGACAGCAAGATATTCACTCATTGGATGGGCGGTTTTGTCGGCTATTTTTGAATATTATTATAAATTTGTTGAAGTTCATAAAATAGGGGAATTTCCAGAATGTTTGTAAATTATAAAATTAATTAATAAGAAAATTTTCTCTTCCAAAGTCTAACTTGGGTTAAAAACTGATAGTCTTCTTGAAAGATTAGAATTGGAAAAGTTTAAAGTCTATGGCTGTAAAGTTGAAAAGTAGGAAAGGTTGAGTCTCACCAAAATGTCTATTCTTCACTGCGGAGAGTTTATAAAAAGAGTTTTAAAAAGAGAAATACGACTCTTTGTCACTTGAAGACTATTAAAAGTTAGACTGTTGGTTTACAAGCACTAGTTGTAAGGGAATGAAACAAATTTTGGGGCAATGCCCAAATTTTAGCCTATTCACTAGCCCAGTCAAATGGACAAAAAGGATGAGGCGTTTGGCAACACTAATCTTTTTAACATTCATCACTATAGGTTGAGGAGAATCTTCATAGTAAAATATTAAAAATTAATTATTAATTTTTGTAAAAATTTTTAACAGTTTTGATGAATGGGGTAAATTTATGTTTAAATAAATGTTGTATTTTTAAATAAGCTTATTAAGATGAAGAATGTGATGATTAGGTGGATGAGCACAAAGAGAATTTAACAAAAAACAAAACTGAATATGAATAAAATTGTCTTAACATTAAAAAGAAATGATCTACAAACTGTTTAAATTATTAAATTAATAAATGTTTTTCATCAAATTCATGGTAAATGAGATATGAATGGTTTATGAAATGTTACATTTACAGTAATACAATGTTACAACATAATTGTAAACGCGCTTCGACCTTCAGCTCTGTGTATATGTAATGGGTAACGAATCAAAATATTAAACGAAACGCACTGGAGAACCGATTTCAAACTCTTAATATTATTTCTCGGCGGCGGTGAAAGTAATTCCGAACACGCCTTGGTCTGAGTAACCGGAAGAGTTTGGCTAGATAGAACTCATGCGTGGAGTTTATATCCATCATACAGTACAGTATATTTACACGTTAGACTTGCATTTTTAATTTACAATTTTTGCTCCACATATAAAGGTTTGTATAAGGCCTAGGGTATTCTTATCGTAAGGCTAGTATAATTATTAACAGTAAGAGTATGAACAGTTTTTGCTAAGTCCGTTTAGGACTAAAAACTTCTGGCCCATTATGAATTGTGGTGTTGAATATATAATGCTTTAGATCTCTACCTCATTATATAAATATTTCTATTATAACCAACAGAATATAAACTATCATTTTTTTGAAATATCAAAAACATTAGCGCTGGTAGACATCAGATCAAGTATTTCAAAGACATCTTGC
This sequence comes from Homalodisca vitripennis, assembly GCF_021130785.1. Classification (NCBI taxonomy): domain Eukaryota; kingdom Metazoa; phylum Arthropoda; class Insecta; order Hemiptera; family Cicadellidae; genus Homalodisca; species Homalodisca vitripennis. The sequence goes on from NC_060207.1 coordinate 190,124,370, forward strand.
AGCGTAATTAGACAGATAACTAACATTTTCATATAATAAGAGGACAGACAGAAAGATAACTGTGCGTTCTATCTGTAAACTTAAAAGTCTACAATAAACACCAATCAGACCCGAGAAACAAAAGAAACTACAACTCACAGGACCTACCGAGACTCGGCTGCCCTGTCTCGGAATAGGAAACAACTGAGACACTAGTGATACAATGCCAGTTAACTGTCTAACTCTCGGTTCTGTTACTGTCTAAATTTACTAATATTATTCTTAAACGTTTAACGAAAGAATCTCAAAACTAAAATCTTGCCAATTACATGATTGAAGTGTTATATCTGACTCTGAAGTGTTATCAAAGACCTTCATTCAGGGGGTGGAAGAGTTTCATTACTTGTTTATTCGCATATCGAGAACTAATTGATTTATACACTTGAAACTTTGCATAAAGGTTTAATTCCAAATAGGTAATAATTTTATGACTGTTTATGTCACTCTTTGGGATTTGGCTGCGTTGACGAACAGTTTTACTTGAACTATGGGTTACTATGATGTCAAAATACAAACCGTTTTATAAATTAATGTTTAAACAAACAGAGTGCAATCATATTAAGTTTTAAAACGTTACGTAGTTACACCTGTAGTCTAACTATAATATACGCTACAAACTTCAAATTTTGAATGCAACCCCAGCAAAGCCTCTTATTACGCAACACTTAGTACAATTATTTCGACAATGATTAAATGTAGTGCTATAAGTTTCTTCAGCACAGAAAAAATATATTACATTTCCCAATATAATTAATAAATTATCCTTGAAGGAAAAAATGTTTCAGTCGATTATTAGGACGTATTTATGAATCCAAATGAAATAATAATTGACTATGAGAGTATGGCAACGAGTATATTATAGCCTTGAGTTATTTTCTGTAAGCATTAATGGCCTAACCAATATGCATATGCAACATTTAGTAGTATTTCGTTGAATACATCGTAATGGTCAGTTCAATTATATCAGAAATGAGAAGGAGCTCTGAAATTCATATTAATTAGGTAATATGATTGAGCCCTGATATATACAGTCTTTAATGGAAAGTATACGTCAACTGTAATTTTGGTGCAATCCAATATCCAACCCCTAATCGGTGTATTCTTTTTTTCTTTGGTCAACAAGCGATATATAATTCCATGATTACCGGATAAATAGTTAATATATTACTACTCGGTGGAACCCAAGCCCCCTCCCTGTCTTGGGGTTTCCTCGTTCTTAAAAGCTGCTCTCGTATCTTAAGTGGTCGCGGGCTCGCTGGACTCCTTCCTCTAGGAGATAAAGGCATAAAAACATTTTTTGTGATTTTGATTAGTGCATACGTTGATTAGTTTTAAATGCTTAGCGTTTTTTTATCCTAAGGCTTAATTTTATTTTAAAGCTGAAGAAGAAAGTAGGATTCCAAACCCAGAAATGTATTATTTTATTTTCTTAACGTACATTGTCCGAAGTCTTCTTATAGCTTTATACATCTTTCATGGTCAATGCAAACTTCAAACAATGAAAATGAATTTTGTTAGTGTTATTTTCACAATAGTTTATAGTTTTGTAATACAGTGTGAATTAGTTTATAATTAGAATTTAGAATTGTTAATAGATTTATAAACTAATTCACACTGTATTATAAACTGTAAGTGCAATTGTGGAATTCTTAAATTCCGCTATACAATATAGAAATATCCTTCTTGAACAAGCCAAGTATTTGCATTAAATGATTGTGATATAAATTCCAACAAATCCTCATTTACTTCCTTTCCTCTCAACGTAGAGTTTTAAAGGACTTTGTTCTTTTGTGAAATGAATCTGGGAATCCCTAGAGTTGAAAGTAAACCTACGTGTGCTGAAGCCATGTACATCAAATGTATCAGCATATTGGATTCTGTGACTACAGAACCTACATTGTGTGGTCTACCTTGTAGACATGTTTACTGTAGGCTAGGCGACAGTCAGTATCCTGTATAACACTTTATAAAGTTATTCACTAATGTTGTTTAATACTTTAGCAGAGAGCTATTAGTATCGGTCTATGTTTATAATTCTGATGTTTATAAATTGCTTTATAATTTTGTGTTCTGTCTTTATTTTCAGAATTTCTGCAATAAGATCGAATTCATTTTACAGAGTGTGTAAGATAAAATTAGTTTGAATCTCATTGGAATGTTAGTGAATAAACACATATATTTAGGTTCACCTTTGTGGTTTGATAAAATTGTTTAAAGTCATAATTTTAAAGATGTAGATCATATTGCTTAATTATTCTGTAGTCACTTAAAAAAACAATCATAATAACCAGTACTTAAAAAATTGAATTTTGTGACGCCTTCATGTATAATGTACTGATTATTGTATTAAGATGAATTTAGTGTTCGTGAATAGAGGAAATAACCTTTGAAACAATCAATAGGCCACTTCAAAATTTTAATTTTATATGGCCTTCTGACACTTTTATATACTGTTTTTATTCTCACCAATATTGTTATTGTATAATTTGCTGTACAATAATATTTTAAAAGTAATATTTTAATTTTATTTTTGTGGCTTTCTAACACTTGTTTTATAATACCATTTTTTGTCGCAAAGTAGGGTTATTGTATAGATTAAATTTAATGTTCGTTCAAACTATTTTTTTACTCGAATACTTATATTTAATTTTAATCAACCTTTTCAGATTACAGCCAATATATATTTGGATTCATTGAAGTTGATAAACTAAGATAAGCTCTATTACAAAATATATTACTGGCATACAATTTCTGTTTACTGTTCAATAACCCTTAGCGTAAATTCACTAACACAATACTAACTTTTATGCTGCTAATAATGTTTTGCGTTTTTCCTTCTAAGTACATAAAGTTTGGCACGAGCAGCATGTTGCCTAACTGTGTAAAGCTTGCCACGCCATTAATATGGGATATATATATATATACTGTTGGTGGGATAATATGGGGTTATGTGGTCGTAGGCTTTAACATACCAGTGTGTATTTTTGTAAATGATTCTTCTATTGTCTGGCATGTTTATTTACTAAAACCGGTTGATTGAACCTAATGAATCTAATTATTGCAATCCTATTCCGGAATTCCAACAGGAGAAGAGTTCACCTGCTATTGCAAAAGTATTATTTGTACTTTTTAAAGATAAGAGCAATTGTAAATCAATGAAGACGTAGTCTTGGTTCCACAATTCTCTCAAAAGTGTTCGTAGGTATAATTTTTTTTTAAGAAGAGGCCGATCCCCTTTCAAGTCTTATTCTGTGCGCCCTCATGGGCCACTGGCCTGTGCGAGGATCTTATCAAACAGAATAAGGGGGAGAGTCGATACAGTACAAGGTCAATGGTACTGATAAAAAGTACAAAGGTCACAGACAGGATTTGAACCTGCGCTATCTCTAACTCAGACCCAAAGTCCAACCGCTCGGCCATCGGCACTCCCATCTTCTGTATATGAAATGAAAATATCTTTAAACACAATAAGTAGTCACTGAGAAGGTATTTTAAACCTTTGGCCTCATCTCGGTTCTGATCATCTCCTATGGGAAATGTGCTTTACAACGGACATTGTCATTAATAATTTAGCAACCAAATCAATTGGCAACCAAATTGTGATAAAGATAGCCAGGGAGGGCACATAAAATAGCTACTGCCGCTCAGGGTTCGTGGATAATGTCCATAAGCTCTACCCAGGACCATTACCGAACTGTGGCACGAACATAACAATCAAGTGATCTTACCTTCATCACGTACTATATAACCAAAAGTGGATAAAGACAGAGAATATAAACAAGGTAGAAACACGCCACACCACGTATCGTAACAGGCTTTGCTGAGATTGCATGCAAAATTTTAAATCTGTAGCACATTGGATTCTTGAGATGTTCTGTAGGCAGACACGCTCAGACAATCATACAAAAAGTAAGTTACAATAATGATGCATCTTGCAACTTATTCTTGTAAAAATGAGGTTTTATGCCAAATTTAGAGTCTACATGTAAAATATTCTTCGATATATCTTACCAAATCATACATTTAGGTATTTTTGTTTATTTAATTGGGTTTCAAATCAGTGTTTAAATCATAAAATTCTACAAAACAGTCACTATAAAATGATGTTATATGTGTTGGGATAGTTAGGCTACACGTGTTAATATTCTATATGTTTGAAAACCTTATAGATGTATTGAGTTTAACAATTTAGTAGTGGAACAATTTAATATTTTTGCTATTTACTCGTTGCCATTATGGTCACCCAAACCCTATGGAGTGACATGCAACATAATTAAACTCAGTGTTCATAATATAGAAATGAAGCTTTAGGCACATTTTAAAGTTTATAGGTAAGTTCGTTTTCGAGATATGTTGTGGACGGACAGACATGACATAAATTTGTCCAGTTACACGAGCTTTGCTAAAGCTCAGAAAATTATGTCAAGCATTCATGACTTATTTAAAGAAACACAAATTCCACTACAGCACACTAAGAAAAAAAACAAAACATTTGCGCTATCTGATTAATGTCTACAGTCTGTTTCACAACTCAAAATACCAATTGGCCTGAAATTTTTACTTCTTTAAAATGTGATAACCGAAATACCCTAATATAGCATATCATTGTATATACACGTAGGACTGTGAAGATATCATCACTACAGTATCACTGGAAAATATTGCTTCGGCCTTACCTTTGTCTTATGAACACGCGTGGGTCAGGATTTTACAATCACAGACGTGGTACTTTTAGAAGTTAATACGTTTAATGAATGGTGTTAAACTTTTATTATTTATTCATTTTAATTTAGAGTTATTACAGTTGAGGGAACGTTGTAATCCTTAATTAGTGTAAACGTCATCAAGAAAAAATTGGCAGAAAAGGCGTTTTTTTTAACAGCCTCAACGTCTTCACCCAAAAATGTCTGACCTTCGGGATTAATTTCATGAAAATAAGGGAAATTTATAAAACTAAGTCATAGATTATACTTTAAGAAATCTTATATATAAAAATTAACTACCCTGTTTCATAAATAAAAGTATTATAATGAAATATTAAATTTTTCTGTATGTAAATAGAAGATCGGGACAATCAAGGAAATGATTTGTGTAATATAAAAATTAATGCTAAGAAAAAATGTTATTAATTAAGATATCAGAATTAAAAAAAACAATATACCTTTTGAGTTGTCTCAATCATATACATATTGTAAAATTTTATTTACCTATCTTCAACCTTGGGGCCTGGTGATAATTGCCTACAATAACAAGTATAAATACTATAAAGATTTATATAATGATAACATCTAGTTTTATAGTTTGTTATTTATAGTTTGTTTCGCATTATTATTTTAGCTCTAAAAGAAATAATGAACTCTACAAGAATGCAATTGTTCACGTTAAAGAACAGTAGAAGTTTCATGTGGTACACTCTACATTATATTTTTTGTTACACATGTTCATATGTACGTACATACATTGAGTGATCAAAAAGTTCCAGACTATTATATATTATAGAATGTCTCACAGCGAAATAACAGCATTGTATTTCCTGACTCAACAGTAAAATTGTTAATATGTACAATCATAACATCACTGAAAGTAACATTAGCACAGTTTTGTTTGAATAGTTTATAGACCATAACCTCTTTAGTTTAATGAAAATGAATGTGAAAGAAGAGCAATGTGTTTGTGTGAAACTGAAAAAACGTTTTCCTTTTTGAGTTCTGTACAAACTTTGGTAAGAATGTCCTAAGCCGATCATGCTACCATCATTAGGTTTAAAATGGTCGAACCATCCACAGACCTTTATTTTTCACTTATACGTCAATCAATGAATAACATTTTCTAAAGTGAACGCTCTCGTAAAATCAGAATCGACTAACAATCCGTGAAATGCAGAAGAGTGTAACATATTTGGGTCATGTCAGGAAATTTTGCTGAAAAACGTCAAATGCGTCGTGTTCAGCAAAGTTTTTATGCCAAAACTGTTGACTGAAGACCAAAAACAATTCATGTTATTCTGAGGAACTTCTTCAAAAGGCAAATGACGACGAAAGCTTCTTGGATCATTAATTATGGGAGACGAGACATGGGTTTAAAGCACGTCAAATCAAATGCTCGAGGTCATGCTTAACTTGACTGTAAAGGTTGTCGTCTACTATAAATTCCGTGTCCACAAGGTCAAACAATTAATCGTTTTGTTTATTTTGAAACCCTCAGAAAATGCGTAATGCTGTAAAGAAAAGAGACCTGACCTGTTGCAAAGTGGTGATTGGGTCCTTCACCATGACAATGCTCCTGTTCACTCTGCATTAGTTACCGTGACTTTGGTGTAAAAAACGCAATGACTGTCATTCCTCAGCCCCCCTACTCACCTGATACTTTTTTCGTCTTTCCGAAGCTCAAGAGACCCCTGAAAGGACGAAGATTTCAAACAGTTGACGAAATTAACGACGGAGCTGCTAAACACCTTTACAAAAGAAGATTTTTCTGGGCCTTTGATCAGTGGAAACACCGGTGGGAAAAGTGTGTACTTCCCAAGGGGGAGTACTTTGAAGGTGTTCGAAATAACCTGTAATGTTGTATGAATAAATGTATAAAAATTCAGTCCTATGAACTTTTTGATCACACCTCGTACTTGATTTCTGACTATTAAATAATAGAATTCAAACGATATAAAATTGTAATATGTACAAAAATATAAATAGTGAATATTTTATAACCATAACCTCATTTTAAATGTCGTGACAACTTGAGAAGAAAAACATTTTCCTTACTAGTTAGTAACGTAATTATTACACCTGATGCTTCTTATACCTATGCCTTTATTTTTCACTAATATGTGTTTTCTCTGAATGAATATTTTGCAAGATGAAGCAGTTAATATGTTCCTTTTGGGAACCCAGAGTGGGTTCTTTATAGCCTACGGGAAGGATTAGTTATTTTATAGATTATAAACCATAAAAAAGGAAAAGCTGATATTAAGTTGGATAGAGATGTTATAGTCTGATATAACTTGATATGGGTGTGATCAATTCCGTGAGCAACACGCGTGCTTTAGTAATCTGCTATTTTAAACAAACGACAACTATCCCTTGAGAGTAGTTATATATATAGAATAGATATCTGTAGTCGATTATAAAATCCTGAATAATATATATAATATATCTACAGAAATCATGCTGGTAAACTGGAAGTAAATAATAAGAGCAATGATAATATAATGATAACGATAAACGTAATTTTACTAACATCACCTTTGAATCTAATGTTTTTTCAAATATGCTTTGTACTTATCTGCAAAAATGGTGATATACGGTTGCCATGAATACATAGGATATATTTGGTATAAAAATGAAAACTCTTTGAATGATGCATAATACTGATTTTTGAGTGTGTGTACGAGTAATTATATAATTACTATTCGTTACTTGTGATTTACTCGTACATAATGCATTCATCTAAAACTTATACTAGAATATTCACAATTAAAAGTAAAGTTTAAATTATAAATGATGATCATCAATGGCATGTAAATTCTGACATACAGGATGTTAACATAGTCCCGTACGGGCTTGATAATTACTAAAAGATTACAGGGTAAAGCAATAAAACTTGTTATATCATTACTGCACCTAAAATCTACTTTTTGAAGTAAATAACCTTATTTTGTCATATCAAGAGGGAAGGCACGCAAGGAGTCAGAGGGAAATCTTAAATGAGAGCACATAAAATTAAAGGTCTTTATTAGTAGAGTACTATGACACTCTTTACAACGATTATGCTGGTTTTAAAGTTTGAAACATTTGCAATGTGGTTCTGGTCTAGATCGTTAATTATTCTTGTCTTGGCTCAAGTTATGTAAGTTAAACTTATTAAATGAATACTGGACTTAATAAATAGTTTTTATGATTGTAAGTGACTTCACATACATGTAGGATGGTCTACAAGGAGTTCGGCAAACATATTTAACGTAAGGTTAACTCAAGATGTACATAATTATAAAGGGGTTGTTCTATTCTAGTAGACCCGTCAAACTTTTCTTTCAGTGCATTATTCAAAGAGTTTGTCATATTGCTTGCAACTTTTAAACAATGCCGCTTGACAAACGTGAACGAATAACACTTCTTACGATGGTTGGTTGGGGAAACAACAGACTATCACACAAGGAGGTGTGCCATTTATTTAATTATCACTTTCCGGAGAGTTCGCCAATTTCTATGTCAACTGTAGAGAGAACAGTTCAACGCTGTATGGAAACAGGAACTGTCCTAAGTCAGGGGGCCATTTAGTGCGACAAAAGAAGTGAAATATTTAGATATATTGCAACCATTTACTGAGAGTCTACACGTGTCCTTACGCTCGGCAGTAAAGACTCATGTCTCCTCTTCTATATCAGTTAAAAATATTGTTAAAGCGCCTAATTTCAAGACTCGATAAAGTTAAACTGGTGCACGAGCTCAATGAAGATAACATTGATCGGCGTATAGAATTTTGCGAAACAGTGATCTATAACATTTATAGCAGATAAATTGAAGTTAAAAATAATTTTTTCAGACGAGTGCTCATTTATTTTTTAAGGAAACGTAAATAGGCACAATTGTCTTTACTGGAGTAGCGAAAATCCTCACTGGATATTTGAAGCACACACACAATACTAGTATAAGATACATGTCTGGCTTGGCGTGATAGGTATTCAGTTGGTAGGTCCTGTATTTATAGAAGGTAATTTAAATGCAGCTTCAAAATGATATTGCGCCAATACTTTATAACATGTTTGGAGAATATTTTTATAACATAATGTTTACAAAAAAATGGAGCACTATCTCACAATGGTGTTTATGTAAGAGAATACTTACTTAAATGATGTGTTTTAACAACGCTGGATAGGTAGGCGGGCGTCTGTAGAATGGCCACCACGTTTACCATATTGGGGTTATCTTAAGAACAACGTCCACTAAACAAAGCCTCATAATTTAAATCAACTAAAGAAAATAATACTGCAAAAGATATCAAATGATTCCTCCAGTTGCCCTGCAAAATTCTAAAAATTATTTTTATGTAGACATTTTGAACTATAAAAGAACCGAAGGTGAACAATTATTACATTAACATTAAAACCCTATACATAGGATGTCACACATAATGACAACCACAGGACGAAACCACACCCCCCTAATAACGGTCGGACCCGCACAGTACATTACAGTAATTTATGTGTAACAGTCTATAGTGGTCAGGCTCCACATTACACTTACTGTGGTCTTTAATGTCATGAAGCATTTAGTATGATATATAGTATAATTCATGTTAAACGGCACATAAAGCTAACCGCAGGACAAAGACACACCACCCCTATAACGGTTGGACCCGCACAGCACATTACAGTAATTTATGTGTAACAGTCTATAGTGGTCAGGCTCCACATTACACTTATTGTGGTCTATAATGTTATGAAGCATTTAGCATATGTAGTTTGATTCATGTTAAATGGCAAATAAAGCCAACCATAGGACAAACCCACACCACCCCTATAACGGTTGGACCCCCGCACAGTACATTACAATAATTTATGTGTAACAGTCTATAGTGGTCAGGCTTCGCAATACACTCATTTTGGTCTATAATGTCATGAAGCATTTAGCATATGTAGTATGATTCATGTTAATGGCACATAAAGCAACCGCAAGACAAACCCACACCATACCAATAACGGTCAGACCCGCACAGTACATTATAGTAATTTATGTGTAACAGTCTATAGTGGTCAGGGTCCACATTACACTCGTTTTGGTTTATAATATACGTCAAATGTGATGTCATAATGTGCGTGGTTATGTAACAGATATCGAGTTGTAATAGAGTGATAACTGTAATATTACTTATATGAGTAAAATTCTATATATATATATATATATATATATATATATATATATACATATATATAATCTAAATAAAATATAAATATATATAATAATATAAAATTCTATATAATATAAATCTATAGTTTTAGGCATATTATAGATAGAACAATTTTAAAACATTTAGATGTGACTAATGTATTTGGCTCCTTTTGTGACTTATTTGATTGTAATAATTTATTTTATTGTGGAATGAAGTATGCATCTAAGAAAGAAAATTCAGGTAAACAGTTTATAAAGCTGGCCAATTTAAAATTTCGATAAAATTTGTTTGGGTCTTAATACTATTTCTATGCAAATTGAGTTATTCCTATATACAAGTGACGGAAAATATAACGAAGAATAAAATTTAAATTAGAATTCAATAAATACTATTGTTGTATTTATGCCATATTAGATTTTACATAAATAATTTTTATTTTCGTTAACAATAGTAGCCTAACTTATCTCCTAAGTAATATATTATTAACACAAAATATAAAAACAATCCGGTAGTTCAAACAAATTACTACTATGCAAATGCATATTTTTGGTTATACTGTTCTGGGTTGAATATTTTGATTTTTACAAATGTTCCTTTTTTAGGTGAGTGACTTACAGCTTCTACCCTTACATCTTTACCGGTATAGGTAAGTTTTTAAACCTAATATTTAGATAATAGTTGTAAAAGGTTTCAACAAAACATATTACGTAGCTATGGTGAGAAGGGTATATTCAATGCAAATGTTGATTTCAGCTCCATTTCACTTTCCGTTTAGTTTAGTGCCATGGAATCTGGAATCCACATCCATCTGAATAGGTCCAAAAAATACGGTAACGAAGAAAAGTCAAAATATATTTTTTGCATAGTTTCAACATCAGAGACCCTAGACTACAAAATCAAGTGTAATTTGGATGAAGAGTTGTTCTCATTGTTTCATCACGTGCCAGTTGAGTGTACTATGACGTTTTAGATACTTTGCAATCACAACGGAAAAACTTAGTTTCTACATATAATATGGATATGGTGGGAAGGATTGATTAAATGCAAATGTTGAGTCATACTTTTTCTTCTGGCGGATGTGGGCTCCAGATACCATGAGTCAAGTATGCAACCTAAGATATCAGAGGCTGCACCAAGCGGAAGGCGAATTGGAACTGAAAATCTGCATAATATATTATTTCTTTCCAAATTTTTTTGAGGGTTTATTACGGAGGTTTATTAAATTTCAAAGGCCTTACTATAGCTTCTCCGACAAATTCGATAAAAGTGTAGATTTGTTTAATCTTCAGGAAATATAATCATATTATATTACTATATTTAACTTCCCATTATATTTAATTTATGGTTGGTACCTAATTTTCATTCATCGAATTACGAGTACTATACCAAACGTGAAATATATTTTTTATCCTTTAAATGAATATCCCCTAAATGTGTAGATTAACCTCCACAGCAGTTTAATGCAGGATCGTTTCATTAAAGAATCCTTGCGTGGATCTAATAGCGAGTAATTACCTGCTATTGGCCAATACAAATTATACATCGATTGGCCTGTTATGTCTACGCTAACCTTACTTGTATTAAGGTGTGTGTATTGCCACTACAGTTTGTTACTTTTCAAATATTCGCTCTATATCCATAGGCCATCTGTTTTAATTACATTTAACTAACGTTATTTGTAATAAATCCAGTCCATTTAAAAATATATTATATATTACAGATTATGTTCCAGGTTAATATAACGAAAATAACAGTTAGGAATTCTGTCCCCATGTTTCACATAACAGACTTCATTGAAGTTTCCTGTGAAAATTTAAGTTCTTCCCGAGATATCCGCAGACAGTTTGCATTCGCTGGAGTCAATGTCGAAATGAAGTCCACTCCAATAATCATTTTTCTTAATAAACTAGATCCATCAAGTTATCTCTTTCCCCAATTATCTCGAAATTTTTAGTCAGTGATGTGCCACTCCCGAACCTCAATTTTTAGGTTGCTGATAATATGTAGGGTTCCATCTGTTTTTTTTTGTACCTAGTATATATTCTGCTGACATGTATAACTAAGAGAAAATTGAACACTCTCAGGGGGTTCCAGTTAAATAAGCGACTGGTATGGGGCCTTGATTAATGGACGAATCATATAAATATGTAACATTAATGTTTTTGTTTCAACCTAGAATTAGTACTGAAGATTTTTGTACACAGTAAATGCAGCCTCAGATGGAAAAATGTTCAACATTGTTAACGAAAGTCTTTTAGTGATGAGTTCATTATGAAACTTGACATTGTTTACATTGGCAGATACAATCGTATCCGATACTAAATAGAAAATTACGACTTGTCAAGAGTACTTATTGGTGAAAGGATTTCAACATAGTAATTTCATAGATTTTATTAAATAGTAAATAACAATTATAACAAAATATTATTATAAGTGAGGAATCTATGCCCTACGTTCAGCCTATTACTCATAGGTCCTATTTAAACTTATGCTCTTAACTTTTCATATGGCACATTTGCAGTTTCGTTTGAGATTGGTATCAGAAACACTGTACAGCAATGGCAAGCGCTTTTCTGTTCCATCGCGAATTCGCAAGTGCATAAGGAATTTTATTACATGATTTAACTAATAGTTGTATATTAACGTGGCGTAATTAACACTGCTTAAATTATAATAAACGTGTAAAAATAGTTGTAATAAAAAATTGGATACAAAAACTTTGATATCATCAAAAATTACTTGCCTGAATAAGATTTGTTTAGATACGTGATCATGAGAAACTCATGTTTACAATCCTCATATTTCATTGAGTTAATTAAAATTTTACGACATCGTGTAGTTTTTAGAAAAATTGAAGTTGTGAGTCATCGTCAGACAGGACATGTAAAGCGGGCAGGACAAGAGAGCGAGCTCCCAGCGTTACCAAACTTTGCAAACCCCAAGGGAAAAATTAAAACGCACGGAGCGTAGTTCTACTTACTGTTACACCCCACACTAAGTCTTTTTAAGGAGGTAAAAGACTAAAGATTTGATTAAAGTGGGATTTATAAAACATTGGAAAATATCACGACTAAAAATTGTTCACTTTACTTACAAACATTTCAAAGCAAACAATTATGCCATGTGTTCTAAACTGTCTAAAATGTACAATAATAAAGCATTTATATTTTAAAATATTAAATCCCTCCCGAATAAACGAAGTTCAAATGTCAAATGTCACTTGTGTTGGAAGTTAAGATGTGCTGTTTATCGAAACAATTTTATGCAATATCCTGAAATGCAAGCAAATACTTGTTTTTGCATTGTTAAGTATATCTTAATTGATCTCCAATGATTACATACGATTTTAAGTTACCTTTATGCATACAGGAATAAAGTAGCAATGGTTTATCAGTACATTTTTCACATTTTATAGTTAGATGTTAATTTAAGCCCAGTCCCTTTTCCATTGGATATGCAGTAAACAAAAACAGTGTATTCTAGACGGTAGCATTATAAAGAACAGATATAAAAGTGTCCCGAGAAGACTGGATATCGCCATTCTCAGTCTGATCCCGGATGTTATTGATGCTTGACGCTGTTTCCGTTCCCGGAGAAACTCCGGCAGTTACGTCACTGCTTGGCAAGCAACATCGCGTCGTCATGACAACACTTTCTACTTTATTTATATATTTACAATTTATTGTTAATCTGTGACTATCTAAAATATTTTCTCCATAGATGCAGTTATCATCCAACATTTAAAGTTCAGCTTTAATATCTAATACTAATTTAATACGTTGTTCACTTACCCTAAATTCAGTCATATGTGTGGTAAAACAGTTACCGAACATTTAAAATACAATTGTTTAAGTAAGCCGTACAGTAAATAGAAGGTAGGAATAGTTGATTTAACAAAAATAAGAAAAGTTAAAAGTTCACATTTAGCCCTTCCTATATTAGGCTATTTTCTTTTCCGTTTAACATGTAGACTGCAGTAGGTGCCTTATGGCAGCAGCCGCCAATATTGATCCGTCGCTCCCTCAATATTGATCCTAGTCATAGAAACAGGTATTGTTAAGCTTAAATAGTAATTCAAGTGTATTTTAAGTGTTCAATATACTATTTAAAAAAACTCCTTCGTTGTCACAGGAAGGTAACTGGAATGTAGAACCACAAGGACAGGAAATCAATATATTAAAACGATAATTTTTGGGGAGCATGCACTACAATATGAGGTATAAAACTTGACGCCAATGTCAATAAACTATATTATGACGTGTTAACTGTTTCCATGCTGATTCCTATGCCAGATAACTAGAAGCCGCATTATGCCACTTACTACTCCTGGAAATAACAGCGAAGAGGTAATTATTAATTTTTCTCTTAATTTAAAAGTAAATTATGCCTTAAAATTGAGATTGTATGATTTTGTTTAAAAACTAGTAAACCAATACAGTAATTTCATTTGGTTTCGGTGAAATTCAAGGATTAAAATTAATGTTTGAAAATTTTCAAAAATATTTGTTAAATTCCGTCGCCATATCTGTAACGTTCAAATTTCACACTTCCAATCATTAAACTAACTGCAACAAAGTTTCTTAGCTGCAGGGGAGAAGTTATTGAGTACCGATCCTGGTTTGGTCCACAAAGGAGACAAAGGGGTTATTCTCTTCTTATTTTTATTCTTCAAAGTGGGAACTGGTATACTACTATTTGGGATATTGCTTTTCATCATTCATTCATTGCAGAAAATACTTAGCTTGTTTCAAAATAAATACGTATATGATTCAGGAACAGCTGTTATAATGAGATGTCATGTATGACAACATGGTAAAGAGAACGGTACTTAACAAACGTAAACACATTGAGTGTGTCATTTCGTCTCCATGATTCGTGTTTTTCGTAAGATTGCAGTATTATACATATCTTTTTATAAAGCAGTGCAATTTAAAACCTTACACGAATTCTATACAATCGCAAAACACCTTTCTTGTAAAAATTGCATTGTTTTCTTTGTTTATTTGTTAGCTTATTTGTTTATTTATTTAAGGTCCGTAAGTGCATGGATGGTTTCACAGAAATATTTTTCGGTATCTGCGAATTCTTTGGAATAATAAGCACATATTGTATGTTTTCATGATACCTTGGCTGTATATCTCCTCGATGAGTGAAATATACATAATTGTCAACTAAATTTTAGATTAATCGATTCTCCATAGATCGTACGAACAAAGATACCGCCACGATCTATTCCGAATACGTTTAGTTAGAGGAGTACATTTAAAGGCTACTAATGACGTATTAAGAAGATGCATTTTCTGGAGCATACATCCGTCAATTGGATAACTAAGAGATGTATAACAAAACTTGTTTATACGTAGTGCTTTTCGTTAATCCTTACAGGATCATTAAGGAAATTCTTTACTTGAAAACAGGCTTCTCTTGGTGGTCACCAGTCACAGTCTCTAGACATTTAGTATCATACATCACAAAAGAGAGATAATATGGTGTGGAAAGTTTAAGGAAAGAAGGAATAAGAAGTATTCCATTTGATATATAATAATAATACTAAATAATTTATTTCACCAAAATAATGAACTGAATATTACAACCAAATATTATTGCCAGTCCTTAAAAATATATCGCATGATAAATTTAGAAATATTCCCATCCAAGCATCACATAAATTAAGTCTAAATAATAACACTATGACATAACTTATTTACAATAATAGTAAATACAATATTATTTTACTTATTTTATTTCCAATTAGTCAAATACTTTTCTTAGGGGTTTGTTTCTTTCTTTAATACTAATAATTAGACCAATAAAATTTACACAATAAGGGAAATTTAGGAACCCCATAAGGCTGTGTCTGTGTTATGGGTACTGTTTACAAAAAGAGTAAAATATAAAAATATTGGAAACAAGCGAGAATTAAATAATAACAATTAGTTATTTTAGTTTATGTAGTAAATACTGTACTAATACTTTTAAAAGTGTAGCCTACATTTCGTATAATTATTGTTATGTATTAAATAAAAGGATTTATGCATGATTTACAATTAAAATATTAGGCTTAAACATGTGACATTAAGTATTATAAACAATTATTTTATAGCGCTCTAACGTTTCTATTTAAATATTATTATAACATATTAGACTTAGACTAACCATACACTAATTCATTATCTTAAACATATACTCAATATCATTTTGACCGATCAACCATACTCTAATATTTATATAAAATATATTTATGTTCCCACTATTTTTGACCAAGTCTGGCAATAAATTATTTGTCCTTGGAGCTATAAAAGAAGAAAACTTTTTTAATGTTTTTTTTAGGTTTTGGTACGCAAAGGTTATTTGCATTTCTTAATCTCATTTCTATTTTATTTAGATTTTTCATAGCATTTCCACTTCTAATATAAAACAATTTTAATACTCTGTAAAAGTACGTATAATAACATTGTACACATGTATTGCTGTACAGTTAAAAACTGGATTTTGCATGGATAAAATTCAATTTCGAATTATGTGTAACAGCTTTCAAATCATTTAAAAGGATAATACATTATCAAAAAAATAAAGATCTAAATTTATTTCCCCACATTAATCTCATTTATAACATATATTGATATGGGCTAGAATCATGAAAGATTTTTACTCACCTCCAGTGTATCCACTATGAACTTCCAATTGTCTTTCATTACTTAATAGTAATTAAAATTACTAGAAAAAAAATCGAAATTTAAATTACGAGTAATTAAGGTCTTTTTCAATATTAAAGAGTAAATGATGATTTTTCATACTACACCAGATAGCGTAGATGGTAAGCGGTCTACAGGGGTACCAGGCCATACTTCACCCTACTCCGACATGCCAAGAGGTTCTCTAGTGGATGAAGGTTTCCTAATTGGCTTGTAATTGGGTTAGGTGTTCCCCGGCCTGGCACGGTTCCAGTAGTTAAGTTTTGATCAGCCTTCTCAACTATGAACGAAATATTGATTAGAACCCAATAATGTAATTGTATCACTATACAATTCTTACATAGTATACTGATTGGTTATACACTCAAACATAAAATGATATGTATCTATCTTCAAAAATGGTTTAAAATGGATTATTTTGTTCAACGGTTATCCTATATCAACGGTAACTAAGTAGTGATTATTGTTAAATGTATTTTTCTTGAAATCTAAAATAAAACCTCTTATCCAAGTTTTTATCTGAACTTCTAAGTTGACTATGCCTTTTATGTGGATATATACTGTAACTAATGTACTTTGGAATAAAATCATACAACACATGGAATTTTTAAAAATAGGCACAAAAATACCAGACTAAAATCCGCATTACAGTTATATGGACACAGTTAACCTACTGGTTGTTGATAAACACTGTGACGTCAGCAGTGCTGAGCCAGCTATCGACAGCATCAGCATCTATCTACATTGGGGTGAATAGGTTCGCATCATGAAGCCTGGAGCTCGTATCAAAGATAATAGTTATTATCTTTGCTTTGTTAAAATATGGTTACACCATGTTTTTAATGTACCTAAAACTAAATTCTTCTAAAAACATGGTCTTCTAACAAATTCAAAAGTGAAAATAATTTTAATAGCTCTTAAAAATTATAACAATCAGTCATAAAATCTATCCATTCACAACAGCAATAATTACTTCAAACTAATAGATTGTATTATTTTATGAAAACTTTTAGTCCTGTTTGCCTCTCGCACGATATTTCTGGAATAAACTGACCCACAGACTTCAAAATTTGCACGAACCTTCGTTTCTATATAGGCAACACAAAATTCGATGATGCTGGGTCTGATCGGGCTTAGTGTTAGTAAACATTTTGAAATTTATAAGCAAAATTCCACCAAAAATAATTTGCAAACAAATTTAGTACAATCATAAAGGATTTTAATATGTTGCAAAGCAACGCTTAGCGGAACTATCCACAAGATCTCAAGAAAGATCTATTTTCCGTATGATTTTCTGTCCGTCTGTATGTTTGCAGGATATCTCGAGACTGAAGTGAGCTGTTGCCTTAAAACTTTGCGTGCGACCTAGTGAAACCTGTTACGCGAGTGGTGTGGCGTACTCCCTGTACTAAAATAATCATACGTAGTACGGTGTTTCAGAATCCGTGGCTCACTGATATTTCAAGCAAATGATATACTTGAACAGAAAATATCAAAAGATGTAAAGGACACTCCACAACTGTTATTAGTTTGAAACGAAACTGCTTAATTTTAAATTCATAACATCACTTTCACAGTTAAAAAAAACGAGTATAAAATACAATTTGATTTAAAAAATGAGAGCAGTCCACGATAATAATTCGCTGAGCATTAGCAAAGCCTATATCTCGTGAGGCTGTAGAAATTTCATTTCGGTCCGTCCGTTAAACTGTCTATCTGATGTCTCAAACATGAATGAACCTATACACACAAATATGCAGACGATATATGGGCAATACTCAGTTCAAAGATTGCGGGTTTATGAAGAATGTATATTATCCATGGCATTTGACGGAGCGTTAGCAAATATTTTTATATGGAACTTATAGGTAAAAAGAATGGCAATGATAAAATACCAGAATAAATAAATAAGTAAACCATTATAGAATAATCAAATAATAGTTTTACATGTAAAAATGCCTTTAAATTTTATTAGAGGTTTGATTACACAATTGTGATTATCAGAAATAATATGATTACAACGCACTCTTGTAATTTCACGCTTTACTGTAAATGTAATGGGTAATATGTAATGGGTAATAGGTAAATACTATATACTTAAGTCAGGCACCACTCTTAAAACTGCCTGAAATTTGTAGATTTTATGTCAAAGCTTTCAATAAACTCTGGAATACTAAAAAACTAAATACAAAAAATATTTTTTTATTTAAAAAAAATAATCCATTGTTAAAAACTTGGAGGCCTACATTAAATAAAACGGTTTTGGAACCATTTTTACTCAACAACAAGTTTTCATTTTAAATTATAATTTTAGTCTAAGTATAATTTGGAATTAAATGTAGTAGTTTTTTTTATATGCAATGTTCATCAACACTCTGTATACTTCAGTTCACATAATTTGATACATTGTCGTACTCTTAAAGTGAAGAATGATTTTTATTTTATAAACAGTTTTTTGAGAATTCATAATGCATTTTATTTATTTATATATCATATTTATTACTTTAATTTACTACAAATATATATTCATATAATTCATTTAAATTAATATATCAAAAACTTCCTAAAATCAATGTTATTTTATCCTACAGATTTTGTTCTGGAAAGGATAGGGATTAAATGGATTGCCAATACTTTTGAGACTTTTTTTTAATGATTGTTATAGATTAACATCTTCAATTAAAAACTTTTAGTAAAGTTTAAAATGATTGTATTAACGTTTGGTTTTAAAACTAAATATATAGTATCTTGAAACTTGGCATTTTAATCAATAAACGTTGAAGTTTTTAATAGTCCATTCACTGAACTGGATCCATTCAAGTTAGGCAGTTAATTCTGTGACTTAAAGTTTTCCAAACTGCGATAATGGTCAAACTTTCCCCGCTAATATCGAGTGCCTCAGTATACTGTACTTCGTTCACTTAATTAAGTATTTGATTAGATACATAATTAAAATTAAACCTTTTTATTGGACATTACTTTAATCACTCTGATTTATTGTTTATTCTCGATCACATAAATAATTAATCACGTATTATAACAAGTTTAATTAACGCTATATATTGAATGTGGGAATTAGGTGTCTGTGTTAGTTCAGAGTAACTGGTATTGAACTGGATTTACACGCATTTGCAGTTTATTCGTAATTGTATTCGGTTATAAATTTAATTTTTATCAATGGATAGAATGCATATATTCAGATGTTATAAATTTAATCGGTTAAATTTGTCTCTTACGGTAATGTATGACTGCTTTTACGTCATACAATTATTTGTATACTGAAAAAAATCATTGTTATAACGTAAAAACGTCTACGCCAAAAAATATTTTCAGTGATACGTATATCTATTTATAATTAAACCTCAGCGATTGAGTGGCAGTATTTTAACGATAGAACTACAAATTTACATTCTTTATTGCTAGGATGTACCCTTAGTCCCGATTTAGGGGCAACAGGGAACTCCAATGAGTAGCCGGTTAGGCGTCTTGTAATGTCTTCTATTTCGGGTTTATATGGGTTGAAATATTACAGCAAAATCAAGTGAAAAAATGCAGTGAAAGCGGTCACTTGTAAATAAATATAACTGTTAAGGTAATCCTTGCAAAATAACTTTCCTATCTATAAATTGATTAAATTTTATGTTGAGTATTTCACATAGATGATTTTAGAAAAAGACATTTACATATTTACTTTATAACATCATACAGTAGCGTTATCCTACATTATTAGGTCGAGGTTATCGTATTTACTAAATTGGTTGGTAAATTGACCTTAATTGTCTTATAAACCAGAGTTCATATTTTCTTTGAAGAACGCTTGGGAATAAAGGAGTTATTATTACTTTGCTCGCTCGGATAGTAAACCCAGATTATATTTCTTTTATAACGTCGTATTACTTTATTAAGGTTTATTTGAATATTTGTACTACGTTATATTTCTTTTCTTACTACAATAAATTTTCAATCGATGTAATCATTGTCCTTAATGTATTACTTGGTTGCATTTAATTTATTCCGATACTTCTTAAAAAAAAACCAGCAGTTTTCCCTTGATAATATTAAGTTGCGTAGAGATTTGAATTATTAAGGAAATGTTTATGTAATAAGTTATAAGTTAATAAGTTATAAGTAATAAGTTACTTCTCTTACTAGATATGAGAGAAAACACGTAAGGAAACGTTACTTAATTTTCACAGTAGCCACTGCTTATACAGAGTGTACCGTAGCTCTGGACAAAGGCATATCACACTATTGCTCAGATCAAGACAAACACATTGTACAATATAAACATGGGTCTTCAGTGCTTAGTTTACATTTGTTTTTATTTAAAAAATGCAATATCTTAAAACAAATTAATTAAATACCATTGAATTTGGGACAAATATTTATTATTACAAGGCCAATTACTATACAGATGTTATATTATCTTTATCACTTTCAAAATGGTATCCATTTAACCATATAAACTTTTAATATTTTTAAACCCATCAATTTTACTAAAGAATTGCAAGAATAACATTTTTAGTGGATTTGATCAAGTCAATGGTGTGACATACCATCGTCCAGAGACATACTGGGCACTCTGTATAATTTATAGTAAAAAATATATTTTTTTAACTGTATTTATTGGCGATAAAAAATGTTTTTCAGTACAAACAGGCCGAGAGCCAAGTTGCATTGTATAAGCATACAGCTTGTTATTGAAAAGTGGTAGATTTTCAACCACGGTAGTTTCAGTAGAGGTTGAAATTGGAGTCTATTAATTATATTGATAACAATTAATAAAAAATAACATTTAAAATTAACCGTGTAAGGCACGCGAATAAATAATAAATCAGCGTCAACTGATAACAATTTTAAAACCCTCAAAGTGGCGTGATTCAGTCTATGTTTCTAGTTGTCTGACAGTGATACAACAATTTTTTATGAAGCTAGGAAAAGAAGATCTAGAAAACATTTGATATTTAACCCATTCGTTTCCTTACTATTTCGACATCCGCCAAAACAATCGTGGCTAGCGATCGATATCTTTCTTAAGAGAAATTCGACTATTCATTTAAAGAAAACCCAAGCTGTGTGTTTAAAAATGTAACTTTACTTTTATTACTTACAGTATAGTCTAAGTTAACTCTTAGAACAGACATGTTTGATATGCAGTGTAAAAAATCAAATTCAAATAAATACACGGTAATAGGTAATCAAATTTTAATGAAGCAAAATTCAAACTGCAATAACAAGTACACGTTATTTTAACAGTTATACATGTCTGTATGGAAACGAATAATGTGTACAAATACATAACTGGAATCGTTATATAACAGTTTCTGGTTGAATAAAATATAACTTTACGATGAATATGTAGATCTGGTAAGGCATTGTTTTGACATGTTTTGAATGTTGAATCGTGTCGCAACACAGAGCTCCCTCTCAGTATATGTGTAAAGCATCACATCGCTATCCGTTAATTTTCACTAAGTATGTCAAACTGCATACAATAATGAAACATTTTGATTTAATATGGTTTGATTTTGGGGAATGTTGAAGTGCAAAATATTTTTATTTCTGTTATTTTTATTGGTTTGAGTTTTATTACACACTTAAAAAGTGTCTACTTGATTGGAATATTTTTTATCAAATTAGAAATTAAAATTAGGTCAAAACCTGTGAACATAAAGTGTGGGATTGCTAAATGTGTTGTATGTACCCCAAATACTTTTAACTACTTAGGAGTACGTCATACCAAGTGTAGCGTACAGCGCTCACTGTAGTTGCATTCGAATTTCAGATTATATCTAATTTCTTTTTCGAGATTTGCTGTGGAGAGACAGCCAGATGGTGCCCTTACGTCATTTTCTTCAATGACATAGCCTATCTATAAGGAGGGACATACACCATCACTCAATTCAATCCTGTTTATACAGAAGTTTGGTGGAATATTTTAATTACTTAATTTTAAACTTAAATTTTATGCATGATTTCAGATCTATAGCTCAATTTGTTCTTGAGATCCGGCGGAAAGTTACACATCGATGGACATACACCATCACTCAATTCAATCCTGTTTATACAGAAGTTTGGTGGAATATTTTAACTACTTCATTTTAAACTTAAATTTCATGCATGATTTCAGATCTATAGCTCAATTTGTTCTTGAGATTTCCGGCGGAAAGTTACACATCGATGGACATACACCATCACTCAATTCAATCCTGTTTATACAGAAGTTTGGTGGAATATTTTAATTATTTCATTTTAAACTTAAATTTCATGCATGATTTCAGATCTATAGCTCAATTTGTTCTTTTGATTTCCGGCGGAAAGTTACACATCGATGGACATGTACCATCCTCAAATTCGTTGATACCTATGCAGAAATAAAGTTTCTTGTAAAATTGCAAGTTTAAAGGTGAAATTGTTTTTCCAATATCGTGCGTACAAGGCAGGCAGCCGGCAGAAAATATTGCCCGCTCACTGATCGATGGGCTTTGCAAACGCTTATCCAATAACCTGTGTTTACAAATGTACTTGCAGTTGAAATTTTTTAAGCAGGACATTTCACTTATACTATAAGGAAACAGTTAATCTGCTAATATTGGCCAGGATGTTCTATAAGAAGTTAGTAACACATTTAACTTCTGTGGAGGTATTCCACTGTGTGTTCTGTGTATTCCGGGAGCAGGTGGTTTAGTAATTTAAAAAGTGAAGGTATATCATGGAATATTGGTAAATAATCCCAATATCTGAAACAATTAGCTAACAGATATTTTTATTTGTTCTTTGATTCAATAAGTGACAAACAATTAAACACTAAAAACTGATTATTCTAGAGCTGTCATTTAAATTATATTCATTAATACCTATATTACTAATTTAAACTTGTTATTACATTCAGAAATGATAACCCATACAATTTCTCCACTAGACTATTTTAAGAATTGTGAAATTCCTATCATTTTTCTATTTTGAGATTCAACACAAGGATATTTTAGTAAAATATCAATTATATAAACTAATAATTATGAATCTCGAATATTGATTTAAGAAAGGGAAAATACTGAAAAGAGTAAAAAACAAAATAATACAGCAAAAACCTTAGCACTGAAGTAGAAAGCAAGTAATGTGTCACCGTCTCTGAAAATAATTCAAGTAATACATCAACCCCTAACCGGTCAGAACTTCTTTGAAGACAGGTTCGCTCATTTCAAATGTTATTTGGTGTTCGACCCTATGATAGATAGATACATATGCTTCTTGAGCGTATTGAGATTGTTATGTAGTTTAAATTGTATTAGTTAAATAAAAATGAATATTTATTATAAATTAAACATCAAGTTTAAGGTCTCGAGATTAAATCTCAACCACAGCTTGTCTCGGTGGTACAAAATAAAAATGTTTCTTCTGGAGCAGACTGAAGGAAAGGTATATTTCAAGCTTCGCAAGCATCTCTACTTATGAAAAGATTTGAAAGTTAATTTGTACAAGGTTAAACGTACACAATATGAAACGATTGATGAAGACTGATGTACATTAAAATCATGGAAGAATAATTCTTACATGTATATATTACCTTCAGTTCAGTACTTATGAAAAATATAGCTTAATACCTGTAACGTATAGCAACTGAATAGTAACCGCTTAAGTCGCTAAATGATTGTCGCCTTTTTTGAAAACAATATTGAACTTGCGATATCACACGCAACTGACAGACTTCATCAAGATCTGATCAAGTTGAAGAGGCCGTGCCACACATTCAATCATGAGAGGTGGATTAGACACCGGTGTCTCTGTACGCCGTGTTTCAGACATTTATCTTCGTCTAATGAAATTAATTAAAGTAGATTGTGCCATACCTGTCTCACGACTCAGAGAAGCTCATATGGTCTATGCATCAAACCAACACATGCTGCTGAATCAGTAATATTGATACACTCTACCTAACTATGGAGTAATACCCCTATGTACATAATCACCTCGATCACTGACTCCAATGTAATATCATCACAAAAAACGGTTCTTACATAGAAAACTGCATCTACTCTGAAAGTGAATCATGGTAATCTCTCCAGTTATATCAATCACAATTTTGTTGCCCACATTCAAAAACAGCAAACTTGTCGCAAACAAAACTGTCATTTATGTATGAGTAAATGTCACTATAAACTACAGTAATAAACACAGATGTCATATTTCTTCTATCTATTTTTAAACTACATATACTAAATTTGAGATGATGTTTTAAAAAGCCATTGAAAAAGTGTGTATGTGTAATACTATAAATTCGAGTATTCTAATGTTGAATTGAAGGATCAGTCAATATTTCAAGTCACTCACTTCTCTATAACTCAGTTTGTTATAGAGAAATCCTGCAAATGGGCAGACAAAAATATAGCTAATGTTGATAAGAGAAATTGTATCAACTCTCATGAGTGATTGGATTCGATAACGCTCAGCTAATTAGGAAGCGGAATAAAATAATAACTAAAAGTGCAGGTGCTGGGTTTGTTATTCTAAGCACACCTCCCATTTGTAAGAACCTTGTCATTTAATATACTAATCTACACATGGCATATCAAAACTGTGCATTTGTCGTTGTTCATTAGTGTAAAATCATACACCTATCACTGTGGTACAGACAAGACCTCAGGGAAGGATCGTATGGCAGTGCCCTACAAAGCCTACTGTACTAATCAGGTGACACATGTGTGACAGTCCCATGGGATCATGTCACATATCCAGGTCACTGACTCCAATTACAGTTGATGGATCCCTCTCACCGTCTTTGATGCCCCACTGCAGATATCTACAGTACTAACTGAGTAACCACTAGTCCAACCACATTTTTAAAGGTGCACTTTCAGAAAAAGTAACTGAAAATATGTTGTTACTGAACGGTTTTAGTAGTCAAATCTTGAAATGATGGTTACTGTACAACTTGACCGAAATACACATAATTTCAGGTCTGATTACATGCTGTTCCATGTACACAACCATATAGCCCAAGAATAGTTTCTCCGAGGAACCTAATTGTTTGATTCAGGCTTAGATAAGAGTCTAAGGAGACCCAAATTCAGCAAGAAATGATCATGCCGACCAAAACATTAATGTGAAATCTGTATTTTCTGGACAAACCTAAACTCAGTCACCGTAATTCAGATACTGTCCAACCTCCATTGCCTGCAAACTACTTTAGTAACAGGACAACCATAAATTATTTTTAAAACGTGCCTTCTTTACTGCGTCCTATAGTGTGAAACATCTGATCTTATATAAATCACAGGCCAGGAAACAGCAAATAAGCACCGCCTTATTCACAAAAATGTGACGACGACAAATTCAACCACTACGTGTTGTGTAGTAAATTTGTGTTACACGTGGAAGAGTCCTTGATACATGGTATCCAACATAGCATTAGGAATGTATATGCTGTTTTAGTACACATTTTTAAAGGTATTTGATTCGAAAATGGACTAATGGAGTATAATTACAATTTGGGACTCGAAAAGTGGAGATCACACACACACACACACACACACACACACACACACACACACACACACACACACACACACACACACACACACACACACACACACACACACACACACACACACACACACACACACACACACACACACACACACACACACACACACACACACACACACACACACACACACACACACACACACACACACACACACACACACACACACACACACACACACACACACACACACACACACACACACACACACACACACACACACACACACACACACACACACACACACACACACACACACACACACACACACACACACACACACACACACACACACACACACACACACACACACACACAAACACACGCGCGCGCGCGCGCTCATTGTTGGTGGTTTTTATTAGAATCCTTTGAAACCATTTAATGAATTTCGAGGGACTCTAGTTCACCACTTTCTAGCATCCACTCGTCACCTTACAGCAATTGGAATTATGTCTTTTCCAAAGTTTTAAAAAACTGCCAGGCTACAAACAGGGATGACGAGTGGTAGGACGTGATAGTAAATCCTCCACCTTCAGTAGTGTACAAAATACGAAAGGCATCATTAAATTTGGGCAGTCGATGACGTTACCGAATCGGTGCACGAACAGAGATCCTGTACCAAACTTTACCAAACTGTAATATTGTTGATACGGCGCGCGGCGTGGCTGGATACGGAAATATCGCAGTATTGTATACTTCTGGTGAAGTACAGTAATCTGTAATAAGTATCTTTTTCAAAATAGAAGTAACAATCCTCACTTACCTTTTTATATTATGAATAGATATGAAAATCGGTGTGGAGATAACGTCATTTTTCGTGTGGAATGCATAGTCATTGTTTATGGTTTTAGTCATATTTGACGATTCCAATATTGCACAGCATCTGATGATGGCCATACCGTAGCTATACCAGCAATGTGTTATGATTGACAGAGGAAAATCAGAGAAAGTAAACAGTTTTTGTTTTAAAACGTACATTGGGATTCGTATGGTTAAAGATACCCACTCAATCTAGGAGTTTATGACGTTTCTTATATTGTAAAAACCTCTAAAAATATATCCAAAATGGGTGTTACTGCCTATAATCCAACCATCCTTTCATTATTTAGTGTAGTCGGTTTAATACAAATATGTAGAAACCGTTATTTGTTTTACAATTGTTAAACCCTTTGAAAAATGAAATAAAAATCGTCCATTTTTTGAAAACATAACTATTCATTTAATTATTTTGAGAAAATGTTTAGTCATGGTGTTTAAATCTACGTAATAGTCATAGGGATACTTAAAAATTCAACTCGAATTTCACAATTAAATAAGCTCATAAATATTTTGAGTTTTACTTTCTGTTTTAGCGGTGTACAAATTATTTAGAAAACGATTTCAAAACTAATGCACCTCATTTTGATTGAACCAAGCAAATGATTGCTTTATTTTAATATTGCTTTTAAAAAGTCTTAATTTATTTTATTATGTATTTATGTATTCACGTGTGGATGAAAAAGTTACATCCCTTTCGAATTAAAAGCCTAGTTTGATCCGTATCTACTACTAGATGCCTTTCTCTTTTAGTTTTATTACAACTTGAACTGCCAGTTTTGGTTTACCAACATTATAACACCCATTTGTAAATTGTCCTATCACTCCCAAGTATTGCTTTGTTTAAAATTCAGAAAACACAAACTATATGGGGTCATACGGCAGAAATGCATCATACTGTGTTTTCTACAACTGTTGAGTTGGTTATTTCTCTTTACCGAAACAGAATTGGTTATAGATTTAGGAACAATAAAGAAGTGAATATTTGTATTCAGCTGCAAGTATTAAGTTGGTAGACAAGTGGCGACATTTATCATACAACATGTGGTGGTGACGTGAGATCAATATCCGTACAAGTGCCGCAACACATCTGCAATATTTTTGTAAAACTCCTTTACAGTATTTGTTTACAACAATTCGTCCAAATGAACTAAGTTTAAATTAATTATTTTTCCTGATTAAGGTTTGTATAATGATATTTCAGTATTATCTTAAACGTAATTTTGTATACATTCCAAACTGTAATGTGTTATAAGGTTTATGATAAAATCGTCTGCCCTTAAGTATGTAAATGTGAAGAAAGTGTCAGTAGATGTTTAGTTGATCAACAGCCCTGATTGAAAAAAATAATAAAAACTAATAAATAATAAATAAAACTATTGAAAATTATATAAATAATAACATAAGTTTAACAGAGCTTCCCAATACATATAACTTAGGTAATTTGAACATGGATATGACACAAAACAGGGAGTTTAAAAGCTTATTGACAGAACATAGGATTTCTATCTTGTAATGGTAGATTCTCTCCCGACAAGTGAACTTCTTGTCGATTCCTAATGAAGTAAGTAATTTGTAATTAATTTACTATTTGTGCACCTGAGGCTGCCACTTCACCTATTTATAGGTGTATCTTATGTCAAAGCGATGTAAAGGTATAATGGAAGGTGTACTGGAGCTAAATTCAACATTTAAATTAATTTGTGTTCGTACATCTTTATTTAATTTAATCTCGTGAAAACTTAAAAAATAACATTAAAAGTTTTGCTTTGATCGAATATTACTTTGGGCAATATAACCTAGAGACAAAGTGAGCATTAACACCTAGGGTCGACTCTTCGGACATATATCGAAAACATACCCACGTAGCGTATATAGAATTGACATTTTACATGAATGATCTATTTAAGAAATGATAGTCTACACTCGTATAACTGGAGGGGACTTTCCTGAGCGTTAATGAACATTGTACAAAGGTCTTATGGGCATAATGGCAAAGAGTAGGCTGCAGGATAAATAAAGAGTAAACAAATAGTATCATTTTTTAATATTGAGATAGTAACACGTTAGCGTAATTAAATGAGATACTGACGAAATTTACAACCCAAATTTATGTTACGTTATATGTCGTGTGGTTACCTTGTGGTAGAAGGTGTAATCATTAATTTTAAATTTCTCGTCTAAAATCATATGCTTGATTTTATTCCACCGAAACTGTATAAAATGTGGCAATAACGGTTATGGCTTATTTATCGCACACCGAGGAAGAGTACGTAAGGGTTAACAAGGTGAAAGAGGTAAATACATTTACGATGTGTACGATACAGTTGTACGATAACGTGTAAGTAATCGCGCACTGAGAAGAAGAACAGAAATATCGATGGTTATTCTCTTATAAGTATAACTAACGTGTTTTTTTTTTATTGTTTTTGTATTGAATACGAGTATATTTATTTAACTAATCGAACATTTAATTTAACGTTTCTCAAAGAAAAATGCGGTAGAACCGTGTGAAAACTTCTGGTTTCGTTGAAGGTAAACAAGTAAATTAAAAGGCTCAGTGACCGGGTTTTCAATATGGAATCAACAAGTTACGGTCTTGCCACGGAGAACGGTATTCCTTAATAAGTTTTGGCCTTACAACGCGACTACTTAGAGTAAAACACTATATGGATACCACTCTCTGAAGTCTAATCATGTGTTAAATCCTCAAGCCCTACTATGTACTTATTCATGATTAAAAAAAAATTGTATTATTATTCACCATACTGGTTCTTTTAAAGTAACTACTATGTACATTTCCCCCTAATTGGTTGGTATAAAGTTATATTCTGGTATTATAGTGTTTCTACTAATTTGATTGAACGGTAGTTTTTTGTAAATAGTAATAACTAACTTTTATTTATGTAAAGAGTGTATAATAAATTTTGAACTGGTAAGTATAACAATACAACAGTATACCGGGGTACGGATAAGAGTATGGCGATAGAACAGTATACCGGGGTAAGTATAACAGTACAACAGCATACCAGAGTAAGTATACCAATACAACACTATACCAGAATAAGTATAACAATACAACAGTGTACCAGAGTAAGTATAACAGTTCAACAGTATAGGTTAGTATAACAGTGCAATAGTATACTAGGGTAGGTATAACAGTACAATAGTATACCAGAGTAAGTATAACAGTACAACAGTATGGGTAAGTGTAACAGCACAGCAGCACACCACAGTAAGTATAACAGTACAACAGTATACCAGAGTAAGTATAACAGTTCAACAGTATAGGTTAGTATAACAGTGCAATAGTATACTAGGGTAGGTATATAACAGAACAACAGTATACCAGAGTAAGTATAACAGTACAACAGTATGGGTAAGTGTAACAGCACAGCAGCACACCACAGTAAGTATAACAGTACAACAGTATACCAGAGTAAGTATAACAGTTCAACAGTATAGGTTAGTATAACAGTGCAATAGTATACTAGGGTAGGTATAACAGTACAATAGTATACCAGAGTAAGTATAACAGTACAACAGTATGGGTAAGTGTAACAGCACAGCAGCACACCACAGTAAGTATAACAGTACAACAGTATACCAGAGTAAGTATAACAGTTCAACAGTATAGGTTAGTATAACAGTGCAATAGTATACTAGGGTAGGTATAACAGTACAATAGTATACCAGAGTAAGTATAACAGTACAACAGTATGGGTAAGTGTAACAGCACAGCAGCACACCACAGTAAGTATAACAGTACAACAGTATACCAGAGTAAGTATAACAGTTCAACAGTATAGGTTAGTATAACAGTGCAATAGTATACTAGGGTAGGTATAACAGTACAATAGTATACCAGAGTAAGTATAACAGTACAACAGTATGGGTAAGTGTAACAGCACAGCAGCACACCACAGTAAGTATAACAGTACAACAGTATACCAGAGTAAGTATAACAGTTCAACAGTATAGGTTAGTATAACAGTGCAATAGTATACTAGGGTAGGTATAACAGTACAATAGTATACCAGAGTAAATATAATAGTTCAACAGTATGGGTAAGTATGACAGTGCAACAGTATACCAGAGTAAGTATAACAGTACAACAGTATACCAGAGTAAGTATAACAATACAACAGTATACCAGAGTAAGTATAACAATAACACAGTATAACAGAATAAGTATAACAATAACACAGTATAACAGAATAAGTATAATAGGCGCTTGCAGTAAGGCAGGTGGTTAGATGTTTTGTCCAACCACGTGTTGCCCCTGCAGCTATAAATTATAAAAGCATTTTCAATTAACTTATAATTTAAATGAAAAACCTTTCCTCGTGATTTATTGTTTCCTTGTAATTAAATAGTCCAGGTGATCACTCAAAATATCTACAATACGAAGAGCCTTCTTTGCGTTGACTTGCTAATTTGATAAAACATTTATACCTTATTAGTATTATACATGCGAAATATTATGAATATTTTAGGATGTTTGGACATTATTGATATTCAATCGCACTAGTCGTATTTTACAGATTATAATGAAATTCGGCATGTAGGCTACATTATACGTAGCCTAATACGTCACCAACTTTCTTTAGATCTCTTCAGACTAACATGACTCCAGAATCCAGAAGTGAAGTCTGAGACAGCGTCGGATACCAGTCGCTGTAATAAAAGGAGGATAAACTGGAGCAAAATTAAACATTCAACAAAAATCATACCTCATGTTCATACCGTACAATATTTTATGTTTATCTTCAACCAATTTTGTTTTGGTCTGATTAAAGAATTTCCATTCCACTTAAAACGCTTGTAATTTTATTCTAAGAGTGATAAAATTTATTAAAAGTGTACCTTTCTTCAGAGAATATATCTTATATGGTTGAGAAATTAAATAAAAGAAATTAATTTAAAAACCAAATTACGATTACACCAACTTTCTCATAATCCTTTATTGCGGGTATATCGATTGATATTGACTATTGTCACGATCACTCCCTATGGGGTCTGCAGAAATAAACGTGTTATTCTACTGAGCTGAACTCATAACCGTCTAGTAGATAACACCACTACCAGTGAACATCTAAGAAGGAAAATACAGTTTGGGGAAGGAATAGTAAAAAATTTCGAATTTCATTTTTGTTTTGTATTTGTTTAATATCCGAAAAGATTTTAAGAACTGATTTGACTGTAATTTTTAAAGAAAGTTTAAACTTTATTTTACAACTGAGACATATGTTCAAATCATCACCGCCGAGTCCATAAGGTTATACATTTATTTAACAGCGAATAATATTTCGAGTTGTATTGCTACCAGTTCCATCCATTCTATTTTCTAATAAAATGTGAAGCCAATAATGAGTTAATGGCCAATGTATTAAAAATACCTACAATCACGTCACAAGTTCTGAGCCAAAACGTTTTAATTTTAGGATTTGTTTTTATTTCCCTGCAGTAGTAGCTTAGTGTACTATACCAATACAACGATTGTTATCTTCACTCAATAACCGATATTCTGGCCCAACTCTACACAGTATTCCAGATTAACATGAACTACGTTTCCCAGAATGAAAGGGTCGGAGATGTAATCCTTTGATTAGATTCTAATCCCTTTTGTCTGGAAACGTATTGGAAACAATCCTCTCATCTCAGTTTAGAGAGTTTGTTTTGGAAAGTATCAGTTCTCCACAGTTGCCCGTATTACCTATATAAGTTTACTTATTTATCAAGTAGCAAAATCCACAATTTTCTTAAAAATACAATATGCATAATTGTTATCGTATCTTTGGTCACAACTAAAAGATTATGAAATCACCGTTCTGCATTCATTGGAAACGCTTCTCACTACTGAGGGAAATATGACTTTTTCCAAATATTGTTCAGTGAGATTACGTTTCGAGATCTGCAATCTGATCTGTTTCTCAGGTGAATAACTAACCTAACACATAAATATACTCTAGATTCAATTAAACAAATAAATCATATCAGAGCGTTGTGATACGCATACGTCAGGAATCGGAACATCCTTGTTGTGTGTGAAATCCATGCACACTAACTCAAAAATGTGCTTAGTTAAAACAAAGCAATAATTATTGAAACTGAACTAAAGAATAAAGGTCTTAATAGGTTCAGCAACCAACCACATAGAAATGACCAGAGGCCAATAGTAAATGATGATCGTCACGGCAGAAACAAGATGGCTGCAAAGAGACACCTACGGAGCAAACGGGAGTTAGCATTTGTCGTTATTGGTTCATTCTAGATGAAATTTTCAAAATCATACTGCGAATGCACATTGTTTTATTACAATGTGTTAATATCTAATCTGTTTAATACTTTCCGTATCATCTAATAATTGTTAGTAAACTTTTTAGGAATTGACAACCAGAGCGGGATTGATTTGGCTGCTAGTTTGATGTATGGAGTCTTGATTAATTTCCTTAAAAAGTAGGATCCCTTTGTATTATGTTGGTTTCATCCCAATTCATACGATGGTCTTCGGACCAACAATGATGTGCAATGTTTTACTTTTCTGTTAGCCCCGTTATCGGTTTTTACTTTGCGCGTTCGTTTATCTTACGCTTAATAGTCTTTTTGTATTGCCTATGTATTCCGTATTACAACTACAGTTTATAATGTAAACTCAGTTTTTGGAATCCTATGTGGCTTTTTTGGTTTTGTTTTTACCAGACTTTGTTTAAGAGAATTTTGTGTTTTAAACGCGTTTCTAATGTTATATTACCTACTCTTCTAATTATCTCCTATGGCTCCGGTACATAAGGTTTGACTGACTGACTCAGGAATGACTCATCTGGTTCGTTTGCACTTGTTTATTAATAGTTGAAGGTGTCCATTAAACAAATTCTCGTAAAAATAAAACAAAAAAATGTCACACAGGGTTCACAGGAACCATGGGGATAAATGAAATTAGGGTTGTCTCTCAGTTGAAGTGTGTGGACATTGAAGCGAAATTCCAAAATAATTTGGAACTTTACCCTCAGATTTACCTAAAGTTATCAGAGAGAGTTCCCCAATCAATAACTGAAACATACCTAAGACGAATATTTCACAGCCTCAAAGACCTAGATAGAATTTTCGCTATTTTTAATACCAAGGGGGCGTAGCCTAGAGGAATTCCGAGATAAGAATACGCCAATATTCATCCCAGGGACCGGAAGAGTGTTCATGTAAAAGTTCAGTTACAATGTAGTTTGAATAGTTGAATAGTTTATGCGTAAAATCAAACATACAAACACAGTTTCGCCTTTATAATATTATTAAATTAGGATAAATTTTGTAAGTTTATAAGTGTCGCACAATAACTATAATATTTAGAAACTCATTAATAAGTTGGACAATGTACGCCAGTTATAAAAATAACATTTGAGTTTTTATTCATCTAACTGATGATGCCTTAGCCGGCGAAAGCGCTTTTAAAATAAATTTAATGTGGAAGAATGAAAAATGTCTTTTGAATTAAAACCTACTCTCTTCCACCAAGAATTCAAAGCAGAAAAAGAATATGTGTATGTATAATTGGAGTCGGGAAATTATTAAAACAATCCAACTTAATAAAATTTCTCTAAGCAGACAGAATTATTTTGTTTTACATAGACATTAAATTCTTCATTATAAACTTATAACCATACCTTTGCGTACTTCTTTTAGTATGTTGATCGAAATTTATTATTAAAGGATTAAAGGAAAATATTTTTACCTTCCTGTAGTGCAGCTTGAAGCAGCTTTAAGGATAGCAGATAAAGTACACAGGATCAGGAGTCAATTACTGCGGGATTACAGCAATATCCTGTAGCTAAAGTTACTGACATGTTGTTGTGCTTGTTAGCCTTAATAAAATGGCAAGACTTTGTTAAACGAAATGTGCTTTAAATAAGGGAGGGGATTTATTTTCTCTATAATGAACTTTGGAGATAGGAAGTTCTACAGACTTCCCACAACTTTCATCAGTTGTTGAGACCTTTGACATATGTCTTAAATGAGCTACTTGCGGCTTTCGATTTAAAGGATATTTTAAGTTAAGCTGTGTTAAGTTTGCCACCCTCTAGCTCCTTACGTACGCCTTAACCAGCTGGATGATAAAGAGACATACAGGTTTCATACATGTATACCTGAACTATACATGTTTCCAGATCAAATTGTTCATACTTTGGACTGAGAAGCTCACTATAGTTGAAAAGTGTATATTTCTGCGATTGTATTTCATTTCGGGTAAAAGGGTTAGAGTGAAAAATCCAAACTTCCCGCTGTGACTTGCCATTCAATAAGCTTGCATTTTTGGTAATATTTTCACTGTATGTCAATGGCTTTCAAAATAGTGGGGAAAACCTACGTAGACATACATACAATGACCTGGAACTTTTCAAACTGGCCCGATTTATTAATAATATTTACAATTAGCTTAATACCCTTAAAGGAAATTTATACCTACTTTGTGGGCCAGCTAAGTGTCTGCCTTTGTTTGCACATTCAGTATTCGTTTTTTGAAGAATTAATATATGCTAACCTGATATAGTAAAGTCTTGCTTCCTAACCCATGTTCGCTATATCGTATTATTTTCTTGGTCCAGTCTAGGAATTATACCAGTATTTTATATTTACCTCATCAGTGAATTTTCTGTCATAAAAAATGTATTTTGTTGTCTAGTGTATTTTTTGTGTGATGTACCTATTGATACATAACTTCTAAATATAATTGGTAAATGATTCTGGTACGTGTTTGTAAAATATTTTTGGCTTCTTTTAGCTCCTTGATTTTAGTAACGGTTCTTGAAGTTGGTTTATTTTAATTTTAAAATTTTAATATTTTTTACAAGTTTTGGAGTGTAAAATTGTGTATCGTTTCCTTAATTCAGAATACAAATCAATTTTTAATTCAGAATGCAGGGAGAGGAACCTAACAGTTGGTGACTCCAATAATTACTATTATATATGCTATTATGTACGAGAACCTATCAATTATTCTTAGTGAGGCTTTAATTTATCAATATTATGAAACTTGACTTTTTCCCTACCGTTCCTACCTGCTTTTTAAACAGAGTTTCTAATGCATCGGGAGTAAATTTACACACACAATGATGAAAAAACCCATGTCGTGTCTGAGATTTGTGATCCTTTGCAGAAATGGAAGTTTCTGCTCTTCATTCTGTCCCGCTACGCGATGATATCAATTGAGATACCAACCTAAAATATTAAGGAACATAAATTCTTTCATTAACTATTATTACTGTACTACTGTCCACGAAATTACATTCCTACTCAGCATACTAATCTGTTG
The DNA here is from genome assembly GCF_021130785.1 of Homalodisca vitripennis. Classification (NCBI taxonomy): domain Eukaryota; kingdom Metazoa; phylum Arthropoda; class Insecta; order Hemiptera; family Cicadellidae; genus Homalodisca; species Homalodisca vitripennis. The sequence goes on from NC_060207.1 coordinate 190,160,659, forward strand.
CTGTTACCTTGTTCAAAGGTCCTTATCAAGGGATTCATTATCTGGACGGGCACATAAATGGCGAAACATCCCTAGTAACGCTAAAGGCCGCAATTGTAATTGTATAGATCAAAGTCTATTTGCCTATCCTTTCTCGCTACGCTAGACTGGATCTCAATTTGAGTTAAACTCAAACAACGCAACACCTAAACTGGAACTCCAAACCACCCACCAATTATCATCACTCGGAATGCTAACATAAACACTGAAATATTATTTGGTTTGCCTAAAGTAATTGATGATAATAACAAAAAAAAAACAAAAAAAAAATACATCGTGGCTAAGTATTATGACTCTCTGCTCCATTTCATGTTCTAAAACATTTCTGGAGAAACGTCATTTATATAAAAGAGCGTCAAAGGAACCCTGAAGACACGTTTTACAGCAATTCTGAGATAGCAAAATGTAATTTGAAAAATTCCAATTTCAGCATTCAACACTCTCATTGGTCAAAATGTACTTCCCATGAACTAGAACAGGATCGACACTCCATTACTTTCCTTGGAACAACTAAAGCTTCCCTAGAATGCATGAGGTAAGCTTATGGTAAGAAAACTACATCTCACCAATATATTCTTTCTCGTTTCTCCATACCATATTCCAGCCGATGATATGCAGGATAGTTTTCTGCGACTATTATGTAGGGTATGGAACTTCCCACACCATCTTTGACGTAACTTACAAGGATTTGCAAAATTCCAATCTTCGTGCTAAATCCTGTCATATTTTTCCAAGGACGGAATTTTTAATACTGACTTCAAGACAGCTTCGTCTTGGCATTTAATTCCACCTCTTTGCTCAATGTTGTGTGTCTAAGAACTACAAAACCGTTTTCTGCAACTTTGATATAGTTTGGGAAACTTCCTAAAGCAACTCTGAAATAACTTATAGTGATTTGGAAAATTTAAATTTCCGTAATCATAAATGTCCCGTTACCACAGGACCTCTTTTACATATTGCTACCGATAGGGACGTCATTCTGAAGCAAAATAATTTATGTTTCCTAACAATCCTAAAGGCAAGTCGTAGTATATTTTATAAAACCGCATGTCTGTAATTTACTTCGTCTTGCTTTTCCATATTATTGTATATTAAATACTTCCAAAATTATTTCCTGACCAAACACTTGTTCAATCATAAAACAATAATGTGGGACCATTGGCCATCAAAAACGGCTTAATAGTTTCGGAAACAATCGGTGGACATACATAAAAATAAGAAATATAGAAACCGGTGGAACTGTATCAAGTCATCCTTTCTAAGTTGGTTAAAATACCATTAGCGACAATCAATAATGTATCTAAGCCATTCATAACAATCAAGACATTTAAATAAATTCAGCAGGCCATTAAGTACACAAATGACCCATAAAATACTCGATAACATGCGGTTGGAGCCCATTCATGCGTTATACTACCCTAATGAAACTTAGAAATTAGTAAAAAGTTTATACTAAGTTTTTATACTAATAACAATCAGTATATAAATATATTGACTACAGTCGACAGATTAAACATCACCCAATATGTATATTATTACGTAAATTATTATTTATATACTCTACGACACTATGAGTATTATTTGCTCCCTTTGTCAAGAAAGTACCTTTAATAAAAAGATACATTTTTCTATATCTATGTAAGAAGGCCTAGCTATTTTAATTTTACACATAAGGTAGCTATGGTACCAAGGGTTGATTCAATGTGAATGTTGAATTTAGCTCCAGTCCACCTTCCACTTAGTGCAGCGTCTGGAATGTAACAGTCTGTGACAGCGTCAGATTCCAGACGCTGCACTAAGAGGAATGTGAACTGGAGCTAAACTCGACATTCACATTGAATCAACCCTTCTACGTTATGTGTATAAAATACAATTTCTCCACCGTGCTTAGAGATCGTGTCTTAAACACAGTAGTGCACCTGAAGAGATAATGAGTATGCCTCTTCACCTAGATTAAACTATTGTAGTCTTGGATGTCTTTGTAAAAACGATGCAAAGTTTATTTTAAGCTTCTACGTCACCTACTGTATTTGGATCTCTTGACACAAACATGACTCCAGATACCAGGAGTTAAGTCTGTAACAGCATCCAAGAGAAAGATGAACTGGAGCTAAACTCAACATTCATATTTTACTATTGTTAAAGGTAAAACTTTGAAAAAAGTTGTTATACTGATGGTACGTATTTATAACAAATTCTTGTTGTATAAGAATATATCTAAATTTCTACCAGTTTTGTAGTCTTAGATTGATTTTGAGAATGTTTTAGTTCAGACTTTTGTTTGTTTTGGCTGCTTGCATTAGACGTGTATCCAAACAATGGGTTTTATAATATGTTTGCCACACATTCTTTACTGATTTGATGTAGCAGATGTAGGTTGAATAATAATGTATGACACATTCTAGGGTAAGTCCTTTGAGGATGAAGTAGTATTATCCAAACCAGAGTTCTTTGTTAGGGTACAATTTTAATTATCTCAGGAAAATAACCCCAACAGTATGGCTGTAACAATGATGACATAGTGTCGTAAATAAATGAATATATATCGTAATTACTAATACAAAATCGCCAAGCACTGCTAATTAATTATTATTCTTTAGCATATACACAACTCACAATTCAAGTTTAAAAAGAAACCTGAAAATAAAATTAATGACGTTTTGTTTTTAAAATTTGCTTTTTCAAATGTATAAAATGGGAAGACAAGTTGCCATATCATTTTCCGAGAGAGGCTGTTTATAAATTATTTAAGCAATATTTCGTACGATTAAAAAGGAGTAACAACAAAGTAAGGTGTAAAATATCACTTTATACAGTGTAAAATCTGTCTTTGCAAGATATAAAAAGTTGGTGCACTCTGTAGGAGCCGTCTTTAAAAAAACCTGCTACAATAATTATGGATTTGGATACCTTTATAATAAGGTGTAACACGAACTATGTATATATTTAAGAATTTGACTAAACCCCACCCCACATCACTAGATAATTATTTATCTGAGTTCTTTGGGGTAAAACATGTGGAATTTTATCAGGAACAAAGATTTTATTTGCTAATTTGTTTTGCTAATAAGGGTCTAGCATAATGAGTCCAAAGTTCTCATTGTTTCCTGATTTATAATAGGGATTAATTAGTAAATAACAATACCTTTCTAGAAGGTACAAGAGAGTTTTTGCCTTAATGTATTTGTTAGGATTGCTAAATTAAAACTAGGAAAACTGTTTTAGTGTGTGATTAATCATGAACAAATATTTAATGTTTCCTGCACATACTTTCACAAAACCAATAAAAAATGCATTGTTTTTATATTTCTCTAAAGGCACACAATGTATTACCTTTACATTTACCAGAGGTATTTTCATTTATCATAGTTTTCTTTCAAACTCCAAAATACGATTTTACATAAACCGGATCTGGACCGGATGATCGTGGCGGGCGGCAGGACTACTGTTTGAATCGTGACTTTGAAAGAAAGAGTGAATGGAATATTGTGTTAGTAAGTTTTAGTTAGGTAAGCCTTATTTTAAATTAGTATATTGTTTTTTTGTTTAAGAGGTTAAATGTAAGAAAGGGCCAAATGGTCCTACTTTTCGTCTCAATAAATAAGTGTTTATATTCTATTCGATTCTTTACATTTGGTGAAGCAGTTAAATAGTAATATTTAATAGACCTTAAACATGTTTAGTTCTTATGAATAATTACATTATATGACACATAAACAAAAATGTGTATAACACATACGGTTTCACTTTAAAGAGATCACAAACTAATGATACGCTCGCACCTTTACAAACACATTAGAATTATGTGTTTGAGAATATAATGTTACACATTTTCTATTCTTTTTCACAACACAAGTGTGGGCGTGATGGTAGATATAGAGTATTGTCTATATATCCTAAGTTCATCACGTATTTATAGAAATGAAATGAAATCATAATTATCACTTAGCAAAATATTACTTCAATTAAATTATCAACTTCAATGTAAACATACGAATTAAATATCAACTTCAATGTAAACATACGAATATATATCGATAGAAAGTAGGGCAGTTTCAAGTGATTGTGAAACAAACACAAATCTTCCTTTTATATGAATGTCTCAAAAATCATATAAAATTTTAAATAAATTCTCACCCTATAACTTGCTCTACATATAGTATGCAATAAACTTAATTGCAAGGAATTAAAATAAATTTTAGTCCCAAATGAGAAAAGTTTTACAAGTCCCTGATAATACTTTACCAAATCGAAACCAAACACCTTATGGTTAATTATTACTAAAGCAATAATTAATTTACAAAAATTAAAGTTTTTGTAAAGTGCGTAGTGAAACTAGTAGAATTAGTTGTGTTATATGCAATTGTACTGGTATTAACTATTGTTAGTATTGTGCAGTAATTTTAAATGACTCCAAGAAAGATTATATATACATATATATATATATATATATATATATATATATATATATATATATATAATATATATATATATATAAGGGATTCTGTCAAGCAGTTCAGGTGAAATAATAAATGATAAATGTAATATGTAAAAAAATTGAACTATTTAATTATACCGAAAAAAGACATAAAATTCACAGGCGTTACGTTCCGTTTACTTCACTTGTAACTAAAACAAGCTGATAAGTAAAATTGCACGCCGGTAATCTAAGTATACTTCTTCCGGATCTGTTGTTGTAGCTCTGACACCTAATGCTTGAGATTTCACACTTCACTTTTCATTCGAGTATTCTTTATCTAAAGATTGTTTACAGTCATGTCAGTTTGATCAGTTGTAACGTTAAAGTAACTACACTCTGCCTTGAGACTACGGATGTAGTTCCAATTTAAAACATGGGAATACGTAGAAATATAAAAGAACATTTTTTACATTTTAAGTATTTTAATGATAATTTCGTGTGGTTCTATTTCGATGCCTTTCTCTCAAAGACGCATAAAGAATAGAAATGTGTATTAACTCATTACATTTTTCAGTTTGCTGAAGTAATAAACGATACGTATAGAAAGTTATGGAAAACACCTTATGTTTTATTTTTAAGCGATGCATTCGATTGTTTGTTACTTCATCGCATGTTACAAATGTGGTTGTATGAAAGAAATATCGTAAGCAAAAACGTTTGCTTTCAGAGTCTTATCCGTTTAGTGTATAGATAAAAAGTTTTACTGAAGTAAAGTTGAATCCGGATTTTATCAGCTCCTACCACGCTTCCTTTAGAGACGGGTAAAGCTTGATACAGTGACAATACATAAAGTGTTATTATACTGTTGGGAATTTATCGCGGCATTTCATCCTTTATAAAAATCACGTTTGATATACATTTAACAGAAATTTCACTCTAAGGAATCTATTTAAGTGTGATATGGTATTTAAAATGTTTAAATAAATACACGTTTTATTACTACGGTGATATAGTGGTCATTAAACTGTTAAATTTAATTTATTAAGTAATTTTACAAATAAAAATTAAATAGAAAGCTTTAGAAATCTTGACAATAGATATACTAATTATATACATAAACTAACTAGAAATTGTTTATATTTGAACTGAAATTGAGTAATAAACAGTGAAAAATACCTCACAGCTGATGTTTCATCAGAAATACCAAAGAGTAAAAATTTTTAGAAATTAACAAATGTTCAACCTTAAGGAAATTTTGATTTTTGTGCAAATACGTGAGCAGTTTCGCTCCTTCTCAAATTAACCTTTTTTATATTTTCATTAGTATGCAATGTGACATTATTGATGCCTTTTAATTAAACAGTTTCAATTTTGTCCTGATTGTGTTCCTTGGAATTTACAGCAAGGGGCTTTTCATCTCTATGAACAACACTGTGTCAAAGATTTACTTCAGTTATGTTACTTCAACCGCAGCGAGAAGCGAGAGGCTACAGCGCGGCCTTTCAAGTCCAAACGCGTTATCCAGGCTCGGCCATCGTCGTTCACCGGATCACTGACCACGGCTTCCTTATGAGGTTGATCTCTAAATATAACTCACATTGATTCTCTTTACCTTTTTAGTATATTATTTCCTCTTATAAATATATTTATTATAAGATATAACGCTATAAGTTTTAGAGACATGAACAATAAGATTTGCCTATTGAAAAGCCAGCAAGGTGAATAATTATCTTGGCAAATTTGAAATTACAACAAAATAACAACCTGCAGAGTTCAGGAAGCAACTATTGTAAATACAGTAGAACTATTACCATTTGAAATTGTTTTTATTTGGAAATATAAATAGGTAAATTATAATAACCTTGTTAAAAACTGGGATCTTCTTTAGGGTCCATTCAAAAGAAGTAAACTACCATTTATTTTTTACCCCACCCTACTCCAATTGTTTTTTACTTATATATAAAGAGTTTTTTACTCCATTCCATTTGGTAAATGGAAATATAAAGTGTCAGAAATACTAGTGTTGCATAATTTATAATGCATGCCATCGGTTTGGTAGACTTTGGAGCATACACGGTAGTACTCGTATACGTAGTACTTAAACGGATAATAGTAATATATGATATACATACGTTCGGCAAGCTACTCCTTTTCATTGTACTGCACAGAATGTTTACACACTAACTTTCACACTACAGTATGACTAGATTAGTAGTGGCTAGCTCTTTGTCTATATGTCATTGTGACTATTTATTCTTCCGAATAATACATAATTACTCAACTGCATAACGTGGGCACTGTGTAACATTTAACTCTAATTAAATGTAACAATTTGACAGAATCTACATCAATTAGACATCGACTTTATAACATTTCGGAATATAATATATCTTTTGGCCCTTGAATATAATTTTGACAACGAACATAAAAGTAAATCGTGTTTGTGGTATAACCGTGAAACCTTTTTTATCAGTATTTGGTTTTTATACCAGAGGACGTCAAAGTTATACTACATTTTTTATTTTGCTAGTAGTATATCGGTTCGATGTATATAGTTCACTGGCTCAGCGACCCAACAGTCATTAATGACGTGTCAAAAACTTGAAACAAACAACGGGAACGGACATTTCACACTGAACACATATTTACAATAGAAAAACAATAGCACTCGTAATAGAAACGTGTCGATCCATTGCGGGCGGGACGCACATAATATTGTATTGCAAGTATTATTACTTGTCGTTTAGATGATGGGAAATCTGAAGATGCACCTGTTATCGTGAAACGCGTCATCAACATTACGAATTTGTCAGTCGCAATTCAAAATAATTGTATCATTTTCTATAAGGCGAAGATAGACATTTGATAAGGATTCGTAAATTTAAATTTTCATCTAAGGGAAATGCCAGTATCAACGTGATCAAAACTTAGCACAGCGAAGTACACAAACAGCGCAATATGGAGAGATTGCTATCTAAATATTAATAAACCAAACTGATACAAATTTAACTATAAGAACAGAAAAAATATTCTGGGATGTAGGATTAACTTACTGATTAACGAGCCTGAGTAAAAAACTAAGACGCCAGTTGTGCAAGAGGAAATATCCAGATAGAAGAATATTATATAAGAGATTTTATGTCGTTACTCCCTCCTTACACGGGGTATAAAAATGATGATTATTCTACAATCCATAAAAGATTTCTTGACGAAAAATGTATTCCGTAATATAGTTACTCCTCAAACTATTGTTATGTAGAAGTGGTACAAATACATTTTCTTCGTCACCAATTGATTGATTGTCTGAGTTTCATGTACAAGGATAGGCAGGCTTTTGTCAACTGCATTACATTTGCGGTTGGGAACGAATTTGTTTATCAACTACGTAGGAACTTCTTGTAGCAGAGAAGAAACTGTTTAGCAGAGAAGAATTGTGATGGTGTCGTATAAGATGCAATTAAACAATAAAAATACGATTGAAAATGTATTTAACAAAAGTCAATAAATAACACGTTTTTCTAAAGGATCGTTAATAAGCTCCTTACTCATTTTATGAAAGACTGTTGGGTACTTGTGAAGTTTAAATTTATTATTGAAGAGAAACGGTGCAAATTTTGCAAATTATTTACTGAAGAGAGGTATTATTTAAATTATGAGAGAACGAATGCTTGAAATGTCAAAGGAAGGCATTACAATATATTTTTATGGGTTATTCTTTTTTTTTTTAAACTAAAACAAACTAAATAGTAAATATTATTTTTCGTCAAACGATAACTGTTCAAAACTATCCTAGCCTCCAATGTTTATACATTAAGTAGGAAAGAATCATTATAGTCCAATTGTTTTGCATATTTTGTCCTTCTTGTTAAAAATTAACTTCTGATGCCTTCATATAATCAAAGGACATATAATTAATTAAATATTACAGACAATACGAATTAGTTAAATAAATCCTGATGATGTATATTTTCGAGACTCCGAAAGACTGTACATGCTGCTAATAGAACTACTTATAATGACGTAATGGCAGTTTGACGACATCCTATTGACCCCCATTGGTGTGACAGATGACAGCTCAATAATAGACACAAGGTCTATATTATATTATTATTATTATTGGTCCGTTTGCAATAAAATGACCGTATTATGTATTACTTTGACTATATATATACTATATAATATATAGTATATAGTAGTATATTGTATATATATATATATATATATATATATATATATATATATATATATATATATATATAGAAAGTTGTCCCAGATGTTTCTTCTATAAATATAATGTTAATAAAGGAGTTTGCACGTCGATAAGGATTACTGTAGGACTGGAAATCAGTTGTTTAATAAAAATAATTATTTTTTTAGGTATCTCTAGATTATACCAGTAGATAGATATCACAACAAAATCCGGTAATATCTAGATTTATTAAACGTTGTTCATCCACCACAATCCTACTCTCATAATATTCGTGTATAAAGTGCTATCAATATTTGTCCAATTTTAGAGTGAGCATAAGTTTATTGTTAAGAGCGTTGTAATAAATATATCTTATTACCTTTCCGCCTAGATCGTCAGTTACAGCACGAGAGATAATAATAATATATAAATCATGGATAATAATCCTTACCATAATTACAAAACTGTTTTCTGATTAATGCAAACCCAACTTAATGGTCCTGTTTGGTAAAAAAAAAACTACATATAAATAGATATACTGAACTTCCAGAACATCATGGTTTTTAATTTAGGGGCCTTAAGAAACTGTTATTTGGATACTCTCCTGAAAGTATTCCATAAGCATATCATTTTAAGACATTAATACCTACCATACAATTTACAACTTAATTTGATGAATCTTTAAAGACATACAGATTCAAGAAGGACATTATAGTTATCATTATAAATCATCATTTGTATATTGTTATTTAATTTTCTGTTTGAGTGTTGAACTCTCAAACAAAGGCTTCAAAGTATAATGAAATAAATCTGCTTAACACAATTTGACATTTACTCAACATGTGTTATAAATTATTTTGTTTTACTGGTTATGAGTGTGTAAAACAATTAAGTTTACGATAGTAAATTTGCTCTCACCACAAGAAATATGATTACATAACGACATAACAATTATATTTTTCATTAAGATTTAGTTTGATTAACAATTTTGACTGTATAGAATAATTGAAATTAGCAATGGTAATGTATTCCACTCTTAACCATACAGTTTATACACGTAGATAACTTGAAATTCTCCCAAAACTGCACAAAGTATGTACGAGGTATATAGGTAAACCTTTAAAATTTTCCATGTTTCATTGTCGTATATATTGATTCAAACCATTGATGCTACTTTAAGTTGAGATACAGATGCTCTAATGTGATTCCGTTTCTGCAAAATAAGTTATTATTAATACTGCATACTATGAAAACTACACAAAACCTACTACAAATTAAAAATATATTTTAGGGCTAAACACAGAAGATAAGGTGCGTCGTTACAATTTTTTTTTACAATCGCGTCCAATAAAGATAGAATATAAGGAAAAACAAATATTATAAATAAATTTTTACAAATGCATGACTTAGTGAACTGAATTTCTAAATGAAAAGATGCTAAATCTCTTGAATGCGAGTGTTTGCAGCTCATTGTGTTCGGATTTAAGACTCGCATTCATCAAAGTAGATTATGAAAGACTCTTTGTGATATATTCCGCTCGAGAGTTTTCATAACGCTTAAATGGAAGTTCTTTCCTGAGCTGCACAATATCACACAAACATAAAAGTACGTTTCTTAAAATAGGTTATTTCCTTCGACACATTCAAAAAGCATTTTAAAACACAGTGAAACAAAATTTACTGAAATATAGCAATTTTATAGGTCGCATCTATAACACCATAATAACCGCAGCAAAAATAAATAATATTTCCAAGAAGCAGTAAATTTACTTGTGTCTAACAAAATTGCCTTTTTAAACAAAACTAGACCCCTTTCTAAGCCTTATTCCGCCCGTCTTCATAGGCCACTCACTGTCCTCAGAGAGGATCTTATCAAACAGAATAAGGAAAAGAATCGATACAGTACAAGGTCGATGGTACTGATAAATAGTGATACGGTCACAGAGAAGATTTGGAACTGCATTATTTCTAACGCAGAATCAAATTTCCGGCGTCTTAACCGTGCGACGATCGGCTCTCCCACTCTACCTTATGTTCAAAAAAGATTGTTTGATTGTCAGTATTCTCTAGGTTTTATATATTGTATAATGTAAAGAATATTACTGTATATTAAAATTCGTGGATATATTTCTTTACGAACATAAACGTTGTGGACTTTAAACTGCACAGATACATGAATTAAAATCTGTATTTTATGATCTCAAAATAATGTATAGTGTTCAATTAAATATACAGATGGTATGTATGTTGTCAAAATGATAGTATTGCTGTAACAGTTTTTCAAGAAAACACACCATCTTTATTATATTGCCTCCATGCAACTTCTCCTATTAAAAATACATAGTTACTAGGTGCCTTTTAAAACATACAAGCGCTAAATAAAAAGCTTTTTATCAAAAGAAATCTTACTTAGTTTGTAAAGTTTATTCCTAAAATGACTATGAAAAATAATATATGCCTGAAAGGTCAAAAAAGTTACTAATATCCTTCACAATATCACAACATTCATACATGTAAATATATACTTGGCTACTCTACATGTTATCACAGCCTCGTAAGCGGCACAACAATTAGCCTTGGGTTACACAGTAAAATCAGAAATTGTAAGCTCTGGGAGCGAACGTGTTATAATCATCCTTTTCAGCTAGTACAATGATCCTAATTACATTTCTAATGATTACCATAACCGTTTATACATTAACGTATGTAATAAATTTAGTTTGGATTACATAATCGCTACAACTCAATTAATAAACATTAAGCTAGAGGGCCCTGGAGTGTATTACACAATAAATAATTGTATCTCAGCGTTTGTTGCAGTGCAAGACTACCATTCCGGTAATCAACGCCCACAAGGTGTCATTACAGTTAATTACTCGTATTAATTATTCAATTGAACTTTGTGTTAAATTATAATTTGTTCTGTGGATGTACACATGTACATGTAAACACTTTCTAGATTCAATAGTAAATAAAATCCTAGTTTTCGGAAATGAGGAATATTTTCAGACACACATACAAAAATATTCTGTTTTGTGTAACAAAAATTAAGAACTTTTATAGCACAATCTTTGTAATATTACAACAACTCGTTGCCCAATGGTCATTCACTTTTACTTTATTCAACCATCTACAAAAATATCCCCTTAACTTAATGATTCTTTTTATACTTCACATAAACATAGGGAGGTTGTTAGGTTGCAGAGTAAATACAACAATGTGTGAAGTAATTTAGTAAAATGCACAGATTTTCTCAAACCAACCGAATCAAGCAACGTTGAGCGTGGCTGCTGCTTGAATGGGTGATTGCTTGAGCGATCCTGTCCTTGCAAGCAGCTCCCTTCCATGCCATTGGTGGTGGTTCGGAAGTCACCTTAAGTCGTTTGTCCCAAGGTTAAGAAATGGAGAGGGCTTTTTATCACTAACAACGCCTGGTAAAATTAAAGGTTCTTTGATTTGACTTTCCTACAAGACCTTTTGGATTATAAGAAGTAACATCAGGTAAATAGATAGTTATAGGAAAATTAAAATCGAATATTTATTTGGTATTTGGAGTTACATTCCAAAGCTTACATGGGTGAAACTACATAACGAAATAAAGTGGTTCTTTGTAACATGTATGTGCTCACATTCCTGTAGCGTGCTCATTTCGGTGAACAATTTAAATTCTAAGTTTAGAAACCTTTATGACTCGTTACAAACATTTCGTGCAGATTAGATAGTAACTATAACCGTAAGTCTTTTCTCATTCGCTCTTAAAAACATTTTAAGCAATTTTAAATTAATAATAATATAATTTTTGGCCTCAACAATATCGTTATAGCATTGCATGCGTCATAAAACGACTGTGCAACCCGCTCTAGCTGTCAAATGTAATTTTTGAGGAAAACACCCATCTTGAGTGTTTATACACGTTAAATTATTTTAAAATGAAAGACAACAATATATTTTAAATTATATTTTCTGAGATTTTATTTGCTGCTATTACTCTTCAACTGTAGGAAAACCTCACGTGATATAACCATAACAGTAAAATACTCGCCCTCTGTACATTCCCCAGCGCCAGTGTCAGGAGCTGCACAATGCAGTGTAACTGTTATGTGTGGACGTGATACGAATCCTGTTATGTTCCAACAGTTCTTAGGGTTATCTAGTTTTATATCTATTGTACTGTCCTGCATAATGAGTTCTCATTTCAATATTTGTCAGTACTATATGTAATGTCTGATTATTTGTGCTTCATTGCCCAAAATGTTATTTCGATAAATAATGGGCATAAAATATATGTATAAAATAAAAAAATACTTAATAAGTCTGTTTTATGTCAAATTCAGGTAATTTTAAACAATAAAAATCACCTTGTAATTTATGCTACGAAAATAACAAGGCGCACCACGTAACAGGTTCCGCTGATGTTCCATGCAACATTTCAAGTCTATAACTCATTCCATCTTCAACATTTCCTACAGACAAAATCATACAGAAAAAAGTTACATTGCAGATTAACTGAAAAGATAAATAGTGCCAGTCTACTGAGTGATGAAATGAGGCTAAACCAAACTACTTAATGAGTGCAGTTTTACATCATATTTAGTTAATTTAGAACGGCAAAATCAGCTTATACGTTACGGTAGGAAAATAAAAATGATTGAGATTTATTTGCGAGACGAAGTGAGTAAGGAAATTTAATTTTGCACGAGTTCGGCTCTCTTGTTAAAAAATTATCAGAGATACTTTTTTCCTAATTGGAACAGAAATTAATACGCGCGCATTTTCTTCTTTCGCTTTGATATACTGTGCGGTATGTATTATCATATGACTTTACGTATGAAACATTCAATATTGATTTGGTCTTATTACTGGAATATCATGTACAATTATTTAATGATTGCTTACGCCTAAGTACCCCGAAGGTCAGTAGGCAATTAAGAACATTGAAAATAGCAATGGACAATGGTAGGAAAATGCTGTAATTACTACACTTCCTGTCTCGATGATAAAGGTCAAGGAGCGACGATTTGGTCCTTGTCGATAACCAATACCACAACGGATAAGGCTGGTTTTTAAATCCAGGAATCACAAGTTAACTAAACACAATTAATTTTGTTTTTATTTTGAATGTCTTTGGTAGTTTAAACTTAGCTTTCTCTTAAAGTCTGTTATCTACCTAATAGAAACGTCGCTTTATTTGTTGACATATGTGATTGTTTTACTTATATAGTCAAATAATGTTTTCTCAATGTTATTTACTGAAGCTTCTCGACTCTATTTGTACAACCTACATCACTACTACCCAAACAAGTTAATATTTGTAATTATTGTTTTTTTACAGTTAGAGTGTGAAATAATAATAGTACAATAATTATATTTCGTCAAACACATTAACTTGGTAAATTCGAAATAGGCGTATCCATAGTTTACCGTTCATAAGTTATAGTAGTTATCCATGTTGGGATTTGTGTTTATAGTACAGTATTGTAATTTGAAATTTTTGTTAGAAATGAACACAATCTAATTAAATAATCAATAAAATTAAATGTTACTATATTTTTATAATTCTAATTTGTCAGTAGTATTGTGAGACAAGTTAGAAAATTATATGAATCCACTGAAATGTCTTTGTTTTTGGGATGTTTTATATTTAAAACTTAAGCTGGCTGGAATTGTTGAAACCTCTTGGGACAAGTGGCTCGAACATAATATTATTTCTCTGAAAGTGATTTAAGCAGGGAAATGGCGCGTACTCTCTACGCTTGATACAATTCTTTCTGTTTTTACAAGCATTTCCATATTTTGTCAGACCTAACATTTACCAATGTTTAAATGTTGATCGTGGTGAGTAGTATATTGCTCGGATATACTACTCACTGATTTACTACTTTTCTTAATATATCGTTATTTGTAAATACAGTTTCGTCTGCATTTAACTATGAGGTCATACATCCTCACAAATTTGTTTTCTGTTCCGTAAAGATATAAGGGCAGTAGGTAAAATATCGTAATAATTCTACGCACCCATTAGAGGTATACTGCTGAAAACTTTGAGGATAAAATTATTTCTAGAAACTAAATATTTTTAGCATTATTACTGACAGTGCAGTTTATATATGCAAGAAAGATCGAATGACTCAATTTGTGAATTTGTAATAAAGCATAATGAAAGAATCATTTTATTAAAAATGTTTTTGAAATGTACAGAAGTAGTTAGTTTATTAATTTGTTACACGTTTATTTTGATTTTAAAATATTGTGAATTTCTTCATGTTATTAAAATGTAATTATGTTTTTGGTTTTTATTCATAAGGTGATATTTCATTAAATTTGTTAATTTCTTATCGCTGGTTAAATGTAAGAAAGGGTCATTTGGCCCTAACATTGCCTGTATAAATAAAGAATTTTTAATTTCATTTATCTTCTCAGTTGATAAAATATGTTTGTGGTAAATAGTGGATTAAACTCAATGTAAATAATTTAATAATTTATTTGATTATAGTATCAATGTAAAATAAACGGTTCATTTTTTTAGATGTTAAAAAATTAAAAGTGGTGATTAAAAGTTTTGAAGGTATCTTAAATGTGTTTGTACTTACTCCGGGATTTATTAAAGATTTATTAATTACGAAAATTTATTCTAAAGGTTCAATATTTGTTTAAAAAATTATTTGCTATAAAAACCTCTCTACGCACCAAAAGTTAAAACAATTAATACATTATACAAATGATTTCCTTTAAAGTAACTTGTAGTGAATCAAATTAAATTGTAAACAAATAAATTACTCTAACTGTTTTATAGGTAACCATTTCAAAAATCAATATACAAATACATTATGAATTTTTTAAATGTATTATTGTGTTGGTAATGTAATCGGGTTTTATGTGGAAAAATTTATGTATTCTTTGGAATATTTTATATAATATATATATATATATATATATATAAAATATATTAATTATAATTATATTATATTATATAAAAATATATATTTATATAATTATATAATATATATACAGGGTGATTCAAAACTAAACGGCAATCTCTCGGGAGCTTATTCTATAGCTAAAAAACAAGTAAAAAAGTTCATATAACCATCCATATGCCCGGAAACGCTTCGTTAGCGAGTTACGCCTAGCGAAATATTTCGCCCGGATTTCAGAACCCTTGTGAAGTCAGGCCGTATAAAAATGGTAAAGGTAGTTAAAAAAGATACAAATACGATTGTTTTTTATGTTTTTATATCTGACAAATTTATTAAAATTCGTCCCAGAGCTGTAAAATGCAATACTTTCAGAGATATCTTACGTAAAAACACAAGAATTGGTGCAAAGAAATAACACATTTTTGTGTTTAACGTAAGATTACTTCCATAAATGTTAAATAAAGGTCATTTTTTTCTTAAACAGATTTGTAGAACATTTAATTCTGAAAAGATTCATGTGAATTACTTAGGAAAAAAAAATTAATAATAGGTATTGAAATTTAGCTTTATTTAAAAATAAAACAGACGCACAAAAATGCATATTCTTATCTCCATAAAATATTAACTAATGTTTAGGTTGTGAGTAGTAACAGCTGATCATTTATTCTAGACTGAACATTAACATAAAATGTATTTAACCTTTTATAAAACTGTAATAATCACCTATAATAATGCTCAAAGTGTCCTCCGTTGTTAGCAATGCACATTTTCGCACGACGAATCCACTCTTTTCTAGCGCGTTTCATAACGTTTGGAGCATTCTTGATAGTTTCTGCCGCCTCTGTAATGCGATTACGTAACTCCTCTATGGTGTTAATCCGTTTTTGAATAAACAATTGACTTCATCCAACCCCATAAGAAAAAGTTTGCTGGCGTGAGGTCAGGAGAACGTGGTAGCCATTTTACTGGTCCATTTCGACCAATCCATTGTCTATCGTATGTATCATTTAAATAGTTTTTCACATCATTAGAAAAATGTGGAGGTGCTCCGTCGTGCATAAACCATGCATTTATTCTGTTTTTGAACAGGAATATCTTCCAAGAGGGTAGGCAGGTTTGTTCTTAAAACATTTAAGTACGCTACTCCATTAAGTCGATTAGGGAGGAAAAATGGACCAATCAAATTATCACCAGAACACCAAGCCATACATTGATTGAAAATGTATGTTGAAAATGCCTCGTCGCAGTTTCATGTGGGTTGTCGTACGCCCAAGTATGGTATTACGAAAATTTACAATTCCATTTCTAGTAAAACAGGATTCATCAGTAACGAGAATACGCCGAAGAAAATACTGATGTCGTAAACAATTTCTTCTTAACCAGCGGGCAGAACATCTTCCGTTTATTAAGATCTTGCGGTAATAAGTCTTGAACACGTGTTATATGGAATGGGTACAACTGTGATCATGAAGTGTCCGCCATACGCTTGACTGGCAAATATTTAACTGACGTGATAATCGTCTGGTGCTAGTGGTTGGTGATAATTCTACAGCATTTATTATTGCTTGTTCATTATTATTAGTTCCTTGCGCTACGTTGACGACCAGTATCTATTCGCTTCGGTTTAAAGCTACCAGTTTCTCTAAGTTCGTCTCTCCACAGCTTCAAATGTTTTGCGATCAGGTGTTCTTCGATGTGGAAAATTATCACGATATTCCTGAACTGCAGCTAAACCATTCTTGTTAACTTTGCCGTAAATCAGTATCATGTCCGTATACTCTTCAAACGAATACATACCATTTACATTATCTGCCATTATTTACTAAGATAATTACATACACTTTTATAAAAAAAATATTTAATAAAATATTTAAAAATAAATATTTAATAAAATATTTTTAAAATAAATATTTAAATAAAATATTTTATACTCTTGTATAAAATATTTCCAAATAATCACAGGATCTCACAAAATACAATCTTCACACGCCACAATACAAAAACTTCCATAAAGGTTATTCAAATATTACTTCATGAACTTAATTGTTGATCAGCTGATATTGTCAACCTTTGCAAAGAAAATATGACGATAAAAAGTGTTGAATAAATGATCAGCTGCACAACCTAAACATTAGTTAATATTTTATGCAGATAAGAATATGCATTTTTGTGCGTCTGTTTTATTTTTAAATAAAAGCTAAATTTCAATACCTATTATTAATTTTTTTCCTAAGTAATTCACATGAATCTTTTCAGAATTAAATGTTCTACAAATCTGTTTAAGAAAAAAATGACCTTTATTTAACATTTATGGAAGTAATCTTACGTTAAACACAAAAAATGTGTTATTTCTTTGCACCAATTCTTGTGTTTTACGTAAGATATCTCTAAAAGTATTGCATTTACAGCTCTGGGACGAATTTTAATAAATTTTTCAGATATAAAAACATAAAAAATAATCGTATTTGTATCTTTTTTACTACCTTTACCATTTTTTATACGGCCTGACTTCACCAAGGGTTCAGAAATCCGGGCGAAATCTTTCGCTAGG
This sequence comes from Homalodisca vitripennis, assembly GCF_021130785.1. NCBI lineage: Eukaryota > Metazoa > Arthropoda > Insecta > Hemiptera > Cicadellidae > Homalodisca > Homalodisca vitripennis. Next base: position 190,178,775 of record NC_060207.1, read on the forward strand.
CGTAACTCACTAACGAAGCGTTTCCGGGCATATGGTTATATGAACTTTTTTACTTGTTTTTTAGCTATAGAATAAGCTCTCGAGAGATTGCCGTTTAGTTTTGAATCACCCCTGTATATATAGTATATATATATATATATATATATATATATATATATATATATATATATATATTAGAGTTTACAAATCTGTTTTAAGGTAAATCATTTTCATTCCTCCTAGTTATTATATTCATACTGCAAAAGTTTCATATTCTTATCTTCGAGTGTTCTTCTTTTGGTCTGAATATTACGTGGCCGTATATTTTGTCTTAAATGTCAACATTTCCTCGTGGAAGAGTAAAATTAACCAAATTTACTTTTCCTATTTTTAGAAAAGACATCTTATAAATGCATCTGGTGTTCTAACCAGAATATTGTAAGATACGTAAAATATGTAACCGAAAACCAATTCCTAAAGGTTTGATCTTGTACTTTGATTACTATAATGTTATTAATCAATTTCATATTATATTTTATTGTCTCATTCGATAAATTTATGTATAACTGTTTTGTAAATAGTTTTAATAATTTCTTAAACTGTTTGACTATTTCGTTTTTGCCATCACCTGAATGACGATACAGCCCACAATGTAAAAGTGCTGATGTGATTATAGCAAGTTCAGAAACTTCTATAATACTAGCTGTTATCCTCGGCTTAATACAGTACGACGCAAACAGCACAAGCAACTCCTCTCTAATAGCATGCCGATCATTCCTAGATTTTGAAGTTGTGAACATTGAAAGAACAAAATGTTGGGAGCATGAAGTTGCAGATCATATTTGTTTTGTAGAGCGTAACACTAAGGTTTCATTATTCATTCATATTATTGATATGTACTATGGGAAGTTTATGAGATAAGTATATTTTAACTCTAAGATCAGTATAACAGTGAAATGAAAGTTGGAGGGTTGACTCTTTGTAACAACTGACCATATAATTTAAAATATATTTTACGAAGTTCGCTGGCATTTTGTTTTATAATTTTGAGATATCAGAAAGGTAAAATCATAAGACTTTACAGCTAAAGATAACATTCGTACCTTTCGTACTACATTTTAAGTGCTTTCACTAAAAATGCTATGAACTTCGACTTTGAAGTTCTTCCATTTTGGGGTAGTTTCTCCACTAGTCCACTAAAATTAAAAAAGTTCAAGTGTTACTGAAGTCGTAGGAGGCACGTGAAATGCTATATAGAAATTGCGGGCAAAGTCGTGGGTATGTGCTAGTAAATATTATAACTGTTTTTCAATTCAGGAAGCCATAATCAAGAAAGAGCTAACTCAATTTTTTAAATATTAAAAACAACTTTCCTTCATATAATTTGCCTGTTTTAGAGCATATAAAAACGATTATAATATAATGTTTGTAAATATTTTGAAGAAAATAGCTTGGCTGGTGTAACCTCATAATTACTATACACATTCATATAGATTTTTCAAAACTACCCGAAACGTGGTGTAGGGAGTAGAATAGATACACATTTCACTCTCCTAGGCATGGGTGTTAGTACAAAGCCTAATATAACACAAAAAGCTAATTGTTTTTTTTTTTTTTTTTTTTTTTTTTTTTTTTTTTTTTTTTTTTTTTTTTTTTTTTTTTTGTATAACCTAGTTCTTGTTAACCATATTATTGTTTTAGCTGTCAAGCATTGTTTTGAGTAACTATAAAATGTAAAGGTATTTATAACATATTACGGGCAATCTGTCTGACAAAAACATGGTATGGTATGTTACACGGTTAAAAATACATGTCCAATTTTAACAGTTATTAGTTAGGTTACATAAACTGTATAATTCTTCTCTCGTTATGTGATCAACACTTACATCAAACTACTTGTAGTGTTTTTAATTACTTTTTTAGAGTTAAAAATAAGAGATAAAATATCTGCAAGTTTTAAATACAAGTCTAACTGGGTAATATAAAGTAAACTACTGAAGAATTAAAAATATGAGGGTTTAGAGTACCCAAAACATGAAGCTAGCTATAACGCAATACCAAACTCGTTATTTTAAACCCTTATTGTTATAGTGAGGTCCAGACCACTACTGGGCTTAACCCTGGTGATCACTTTAACAGTTTCTGATGAATTATATGTCACTTAACTTATGAGTTTAATGAACGTAACTTAAGCAGTGAGTAAGCAGTCACAAGTGAACAAAGTGTATTTAACTATCCAGCTGCCTCTCTGACAGAAGATGTGTTGGCTGTCATTCCCTCCTTGTTTTGACCGCTGTCATCCCTCATCATTTTACACTTTGCTAACAATATGAACCCACAAGGGCGGAATCCTCCTCATGTTCGAACCGATCTTTTTGCCACATCAAAGTCACATCTCACAGTTCTCCTACTTAAGACCGTTTATCCACACATTTACACTTTGTTAACAATTGGAGACCACGAGGTCTTGCTGTTGTCTTGCTATGCAACTCAAGGATGTTTGGCTAAAAAATGTATTTTAATTTCACTAAAACTTTATCGTTAGATTGGTAATGAAGTTAATTATTTTTAAATTTAAATTGCGTAATAATTACTAATAACACTAAATTTGCGCACCCACTTAAAGATGCTTTGATTATTCTCGAACAAGTTATGGAAGGAGTATGAAACACTGTAAAAAATTAAATACGTATATTTAAATTCTTTTTGGTTTTAAAATTAATTCTTAAAAGTAAGTCTACATGATATTACATGTAAATTTACAAATTATTAAACTCAAGCAGTCACCCATACGCTGTGAAATATAATTAACTACACATTGTCATTTTACTGTTTGTAGTTACTAAAAAAATATTAAGACGTTATATGTACTATTCTGGATTATAATAATATTTTTCTCTTATTCTATTAGCTACAAAAATCAAGTCGACGTGTTTTAAATACTGTTATAAATAACCATAAAACGAGAGATTATTTAAGTTCTTAAGTATTTACTATTGTAAAAGTATATGTATAAAATATAAAATAAACTATATGCATTTTTAAACATAGAACTGGGACTAGTAGCGTCTGTTTACAGGAAATTTAAATGATCTTTTAAATATATATAGATCACTATTGTGTGGTTTTCACTTGTTTTAAGGAAAACTAACATATTATTGGTAAAGTACTGCTTAATATCTATAAAGTTCTGACCGAATATTTTGAATGATCTCCAATTTAGAAACACAGTTATTCAGTTATTTGAATTTTCTGGTAATATTTGAGGTTAGCACTCCTTGTTTTTGGGTTCAAAGTCAGGTTCAGGTAAGCCGTTTTCGTAGACAGTCAAATAATCATTCCTTATTTGAATTAATACGAAAAACAGTTACAAGCTGAAGCGTCACATTATAAAACAATGTTTAAATTAACTTATAAATTTATGTCATGAATGCTAGTATAACTTTTACCAGATTTATCATGTACGTATAATAATATAATTTTATTACACTCTGTGAAGCAGATAGATTGATTTGTACCCATGTTTGCATGGAACATCGACTTCGGTTTTATGGGCTGTAAACTCAGATCGCTTATCAAAAGATTGGAAAGCAGCTCATGTAAAGCTTTTACAAACCATAATACCGGCATAATGGAGATGGCATTATTACTTATCTATATCGGTATCTGACATAAATATTCAATCCCTTAACGATAGTTATACATACAATTAATTTGGTTGTATAGACTATAAAAATGGGTTTAAAACCAACATGAAAAAGTTTTATTTGTACCTTTGATACTGTTTACCATACAGAGAGAATTAACACCTTTGGATTAGTTTTAAAAAAAAGATAAGTAACACCTGAAGTACTCATTAAAAGTGCTTAAAGCTCATAACAGGTTACTTCTAATTTGGTTACTATAAACTAGGATTTTAAAGCGAGAAAAACTATGTAAAGTGCTACCATCATTTTGGAAGTCATCAGATGAAACAATTTACACAAAACTAAGTTATCTAGAAACATTTTTATACTAGTAATTGTTTTTTGGTAATAATTTATAGTAGTATTTTATGGAACATAATATAATCGTGGCAAGTATCAAAAATACAAAGAAATTTAAATTACGAAATTGGAATTCCAATCCAAAGAAATTATAACGGAAATAATAGAGGGAGACGGACATTTGATGAGGATAGGTAAAGAACGATGGTAAAAAAGAATCATAAGCTATCTTTCAACAGAAAGAACGAAAAGAGAACGATATCCTACATGTTGGAAAATGGTCTAAGGAGGACTCCAAAAAAGCTATTGGTTGGAAAGCAAAAGGTGGAGTATATTAGATCATAGATGGCTCTACGGAATTCTGTACTGTATAGTGCAAAATCATGCCTAAATATAATTTTTCACTGAAGTTTAAACTAAACCGCATTGAATCCAAAACAAATATATTACACATTAGGTGACATTCGTCAAGTCCGTGTGATATGTGAATGTCTTCACACAAACTATTTTACTTGTTATTTGTTTGCAGATTGTTATAAAATCTTTCGCGATTCATTGGAAACGTATAGATTCTGTTAGTACATAACATAAAGGATCAAATTACAATTCCATTTATGACAACATAGTATCGATTTAACGATGTTGAAGATCAAATATAAATGAATCGCTGGTCACGTAATTGTGATACGTGTGTTACTAATGAAATTTAATTTTAATATTCAAGCTTGTTTTTAAACCACTTTCTATTATATAACAGTTTATGGAATGAAATAAATTAATACAAAATTGTATCGAGTTATTCAGCCCAAGGAAAAGTTAGTTCATGAGAGACTGACGCTTGTCGCACGAGTATACTAAGAGATATTGTTCTACAGTTATGACACCTGAGGAAACCTTTATATGACTTCATAACATTGTATAACTTTGATTTCTAAAAAGTTAGATATAAACAATATCAATATATACAGGGGTAAATAAAGGTAAATATTTTCATATGTCTTGATGATAACATGATAACCATATCAAAAGTAGGTACTACGCAAAGACCTATATTTTCAAACGTGGCAATAGAGGTAATCTGCTAGTCTCCTAACACCTAATATTGACGTCGAGTAGTCTCATAACGCCGACTCAGGCAGTTTGACTCATAAAATCTCGCAAGGGTTTTGTAGATGAACTTGATCTACTTAGCTAGCCTTCCCGAACCTAATACCGACGTCAAGCAGCCTCATAACGCTGGCTCAGACAGACAGTTTCACTTATAAAATCTCGCAAGGGTTTTGTAGATGAACTTGATATATTTAGCTAGCCTTCCCGAACCTAATACCGACGTCAAGTAGCCTCATAACGCTGGCTCAGACAGACAGTTTCATTTATAAAATCTCGCAAGGGTTTTGTAGATGAACTTGATATATTTAGCTAGCCTTCCCGAACCTAATACCGACGTCAAGCAGCCTCATAACGCTGGCTTAGACAGTTTCACCCATAAAATCTTGCAAGGGTTTTGTAGATGAACTTGATATATTTAGCTAGCCTTCCCGAACCTAATACCGACGTCAAGCAGCCTCATAACGCTGGCTTAGACAGTTTCACTCATAAAATCTTGCAAGGGTTTTGTAGATGAACTTGATCTACTTAGCTAGCCTTCCCGAACCTAATACCGACGTCAAGCAGCCTCATAACGCTGGCTCAGACAGACAGTTTCACTTATAAAATCTTGCAAGGGTTTTGTAGATGAACTTGATATACTTAGCTAGCCTTCCCGAACCTAATACCGACGTCAAGCAGCCTCATAACGCTGGCTTAGACAGTTTCACCCATAAAATCTTGCAAGGGTTTTGTAGATGAACTTGATATACTTAGCTAGCCGTCCCGAACCTAATACTGACATTAAGTACTCTCATAACGCTGGCTCAGACAGTTTCACTCACAAAATCTTACACGATATTGTAGATGTTCTTGAATAAAGGTTTCTTTGCTTCTGATCTACTACTGTATTTTAATTTAATTGCAGTTTTACATAAATACACTATAATAAAATAAAAACAGGTGTAGTTATTGTAGACGGTAATATGTTGCAATTAAAGTACTTATTTTATTGGAAGTTTTAAAAAATAATACGCAACTTTCACGTAGAGTCGGATTCTACCCCAACCTTGAATCCAATCCAATTTTGAATAACTTGTTCCTCTGGAAGCAGTACCTACCTATAAGCTAAATGTGATAATAATTTCGTCTGATTTTGTCCGTCGTGCTCAAAAGAATTCTGGATTTTAACATATGCATTTTTGTAACGCACTACTGGCTTATAGTGCTCGAACCTGAATAGTAATATTATCCTAGAAATGTATAAATTGTATGTCTAAAAAGGCTTGTTTATAAATGTAGCAGTACTATTTAACATAAAAAATCTAATAAAAGTTAATTCCTAATTTTAAAAAATCGCATAATTATTTAAGGTTGAATGAAATTCATCAACAGAAGTAGAAAGCCTTGGACTCCAAAAGGAGTTTGAGACGCGTTTTAAATTGATTTTGATTATTGGAAATTTTGATTTCTTCAGGGAGCCTGTTGATTAATCTGACACCAACGGTAGATTTTGCGCTTAAAGCCAATCTGTGTTGATGCGTGCGAAAAGTTGTCCCTGCCTCTAGTTTCATATTGATGAACGTCCCTGCCACGAATCAAAGTGCACCTTGATCTGCAGTACATGATCACCTCAAAAATATAGAGGCAAGGCAAAGTCAGCAATCTCAACTCCCCGAAAGATTCCCTACACGACTCTCTATAATTTAAATGTTTAATGATTCTGACAGCTTTTTTTCTGGAGTCTAAAGACGCGCTCCATTTTGTTTTTTGCACAACTTCCCCAAAGTCTTATCCCGTACGCAAAATGAGCATGGATTAGGCCATAGTAGGCCATTTTTAAAACTTCTGGGGAACAAAATTTTGCTAGATTGCGCAGAGCATATATACCTGAGGTAGCTCTAGCACAGACCCTGTCAAAATGATGGCTCCAGGTCAGTCCTTTGTCTAGAATCATTCCCAAAAAGTTTGTGGAGTTATTTTCTTCGAGAAGGTCGTCATCTATAAATACGGCCGGACGCACCACTCGATCATGCTGACGAAGGCCGAAATTTACTACGATTGTTTTTGACTGATTTGTTTTCAGATTCATTTCAGTGAAATACTGAATGCAAGTGTTCAGTTCCATGAATGAGGTGATTTCTAGTTCTTCTATTGATTTACTTTTAAAACAAAGAGTCGTGTCATCGGCATATTGAACCAGCTTTCCATGCTGGATAACTGAATTCAATCCGCCGACATAAATTAAAAACAGGAGAGGCCCAAGGATAGAACCCTGAGGAACACCGTGGGCTATTTTAATTTTGTTTGAAATGACGCTCGAAATCTCCACGCACTGATGTCGATCCTTAAGGTAAGAACCGATCCATAAGTGCGGGACACCCCGAATGCCACATTTCTCCAACTGGTGCAACAGTGTTTCGTGGTGCACGCAGTCAAAGGCTTTGGACAAATCGAGAAATATACTAAGCACATGCTCTCGTCTATCCAAACCATCGACAACATTGTCCAAAAGGTTGTTCACAGCGTCAATTGTGGATTTGTTTTTTCTAAATCCAAATTGCTCTGGATTCAGAATTTCGAATTTTTCCAGAAAGCTTTCAAGCCTTTCGTAGAAAAGTTTTTCAAAAACTTTACTGAAAACTGGAAGAATTGAGATTGGACGATAATTGCTTGTAAGACAAGGATCGTCCTTTTTGAAAATTGGGGTGATCTTGGCCGTCTTTAAAAGAGATGGAAAACTTCCAGTCTTCCCATGAAAAATTTATCAATTTTGTTAGAGGACTCAAAATATGCTTGAAGCATCGTTTGAGTAGCCATACTGACATCCCGTTTGGCGTCACTGGTCTTTTTTGATTTCAGTCTCTGTATGACACGTGCTACCTCCTCTCACACACAGGAGCCAAAGCCATGGACGCAACTGGTCCCCCAGTCTCTCCTCCGTGAGACTGAGGATTCTTAAATGACGAATTCGTAAAAGCAACGGTTGAAAAGTATTTGTTGAACTCGTTTGCCACTTTTAATTTATCTTCAACAATTTCATTATTAATTTGGATTGCAATAGATTTGGAACACTTGTTGGAACCTCCATCTCGAGAGAAAAGTTATTAATTATTTTCCAAGCCGTTTTGGAAAAATTTTCACAGGTACCCAAGGCTCTATTGATGTCATAGGCTTTTGCAGCTCTTATGACCTTCTTATAGATTCTCCGATACCTTCTAAAAAACATTTTTGAAATCATAATTTTGAGTATTGGTGAAGATTTTATAGAAGAATTGGAGCCTTTCTCGAGATATAAGAATTCCTTTAGTTATCCATGAATTTTGCAGCTTTTTACTGTTTTTTTGTTTTCCTGAAACGGGCATACAACATCCAGATAGTGACTGAATGTGTCACTAAATGACTGATACATGTCATCGACATTTTCCACACCCACTCAAAGACTCCCAAGACTCGGTTTTTAAACATCTATTCAGGTGGCAAATGTTTTGGGAAGTAATTGCCCTAGTAATTTTGAATTTTGGATTTTGATTTTCCAGTTTGCATTCATGAATCACGACTTCCTGCGCAAAGTGATCAGAGATCGCAGAACTTAATACAGAGACTGTTGTGTTAGGAATATTGGTGATCACATTGTCGATGGCAGTACGCGTCGTGGCTGTCACTCGTGTTGGCAAATTCACGGACCAATTTAGATTGAAAGAATTTAGAAGATCGCGAAGCCGCTGAATAGTAAGCCGCTGAACCTGAATAGTAATATTATCCTAGAAACGTATAAATTGTATGTCTAAAAAGACTTGTTTATAAATGTAACAGTACTATTTAACATAACAAATGTAATAAAAGTTAATTCCTAATTTTAAAAAAATCGCATAATTATTTAAGGTTTAATGAAATTTGTCTACTGTGAATGATGGATCTCAGAGAATAAAAATTGAAACTGTGTTTATATAAATGAAACAGACATATTTTGAAATATATCTCTATATTTTCCAATCCAATTTTGAATAACTTGTTCCTCTGGAAGCAGTACCTACCTATAAGCTAAATGTGATAATAATTTCGTCAGATTTTGTCCGTCGTGCACAAAAGTATGCATTTTTGTAACGCACTACTGGCTTATAGTGCTGGAACCTGAATAGTAATATTATCCTGGAAATGTCTAGATTGTAATATGTCTAAAAAGGCTTGTTTATAAATGTAACAGTACTATTTAACATAAAAATCGAATAAAAGTTCATTCCTAATAAAAAATCGCATAATTATTTAAGATTTAATTCAATTTTCTACAGTGAATTATGGATCGCAGAGAATAAAAATTGAAACTATGTTTATGTAAATGAAACACAATGATTTTTATATATATATCTCTATATTTTCACTGTAAAATAAATAAATGTTTTATTTTACTTTACACTACCATTTATATTTTAAAACAATTAATGCAACAAAACTGAGTTCGTTATGAAATAAATTAATATTTCTCTTGTATTTGACAATAATCCAATGAAAAGAAAACTAAACGAGTAATTGTAACTTTTAAATAAAATTAAAACTTTGCTGCAAGTTATTTACCCTAGAGAAACCACATGTACCGCCACACACGTGGGGTAAGGAGCACAATTTCTCTGGACTCAAATACGTATTCGGTTGAGGGCTGTTAAAGTCCCTTACAATTTACATTTTAATTAAACAGTTTCGTATTCAAACCGTTCTCTCTGGCAATCCGCATTAAACCCTTAATACTTCAATGTACTTAGGAACATGTGTTTGTTTTACTTTACATATATTACTGGAGCACGATGTTAACAAGTAAGTATTCTTTATTTCTGTTTGTAAGTCATGTTAACCATTTATATCTTACTCTGGCTAGATTCAACCATAGTTCAGTTTTATGTAATCGAGTTTACAGTATATTTATTAAATTTGGATAGGTTATCCTAATAAATATGTTAAAGTATTTAAACTTACGTATTTAAACGTTAAAAATACGTTTAAAACTCATTACATACATTTGATTTTTTAGAATTTGCTCTATTCTTCCAGAGAATTTGGTTTTAAAGGTGGAACTATAAAATGTACGAGAGTTTGAGTTTGAGAGCTTTGATCAGTTATTTGCCTTTTAAGTCTTCTGATCTTTTATCTGCAGAATTGAAGTGTTCCACGTATTAACACGAGTCTAGACTGGTTGGAATATGCAGCGTTTACGCAACCCCGTTTCTTTAGTAGGGTTAATGCAATAATTTGTATTTAACCCCAGCCGGTTTTGTATTAGACCCAAATTTTGGAAACCTCTTACATTTTACTTGGGAGAAAATATATGCATTAACTAAACATATTTTTTGCCTTACCTTGGCAGAGGTTTCCAAGAAATACTTTTGTGAGTCAAAGTGATATAGGAATATCGTTCATCAAGTCTTGATCAGATGCTACATTGATTTGTAACGCGCGTTAACATAAAACACCTTCGCCTTCCCCAGTGTTATAATTAAATTTTACTTTGTATCCTTGGCTTAGTAGGCGGATTCTTGGTTCGTTTGTTATTAAAATCTCGGATACTTAGTTCAGTCGTCGTCAGGGATTTACAGGACAGCCCTATGAACTCCAATAGGTAAAATAATACAATGTAAAACACATCTCACCGCCTATCGCGTAACAGGCTTCACTGAGTTTCCTGCAACATTACAAGTCTATATTTACATGTGCTACTAGTAACGCCGATTGATTGTACTCAGTTTATTTGGAAATTGGTTTATTCTGACAATTTCTCATTAGCACTATGATAACCTAAAGATTAATGTCCACAAGGAAAATTCCTTGGAGTGACATGCATTTATATTGAACTCGGTTTTACCTCTATAGAAATGAAGCTGCATGCAAAAATCCATGTGGTTAGTTAGTTCTTGCAAACATAAAGATGGATATACAGAAATTCAAGGTACACTCCTCGAGCGATGGAGCCTGGACCCACGTAACGCACTAGAACTGTCTATTCCAAGCGGTCTATTCGTTCATCTATCCAATGTGTAACAATAAGGTACAGTACACATCCTTCTATTCATCGCAATATGCAGCACTTACCTTGGAGTTACGATAAGATTGCGCCAACCCATGGTTTTCCTAATCTTGCGAACCTGTACTTGAAATGTGTGTTATTTTTAGTTTTAACAGTCTAAACTTCTGAACCGTACAGTATTGTTAGCTGAATATTAGTACATATAATTATTTATTTGATCTCTTATCTTTCAAATTATGTATGCTTATTACGTTAATTCATGTACTTATTTTTAACATTACTTACTAATGCTTTATTTAATAGTAATTATATAAATAAAGAATAGATCCAGATCAAGAATTATAAATACATAAATGATTATATACGTATTGAAAAAACTGTTCTTATAACAAATAAATTGATAATTTTAATTTGCTTAAATCGTAAATCATGGGTTTGTTGTAAAATGTTACTGCATACTTTTAGAAGGACAAGACCTGAACATTTTGTGTATGATTAGTCTCTGTATTTTGCCTCTCCTTCTTTGGAGTTGTGTGGTTTAAATAGAAATAAATCACATTTGTCATGTTTAAACGAAACCTTTTTATTGCGTACCAAGAGCTTGCTAAGAAATTTATTGTTTTCGTGAAGTCTACGTTTCATAATGATTCCATTTAGTTCTGCATCATTTATATATTTATTATATATTTTATTTATTAAGCTAATAACAAATTATGCTTTTTGTTATAGTAAAACATACTTAATTAGTATTATCGATAAATATATAAACACAATATTGTAAATGAAACAAGATATTTCGTGACACATTGTGTAATAGTCTTAATAGTCTTTTAAATGCGTCTGTTCTGCCAAATTAATAGGAACACGTCTCGTGTATATATATATTCAAAGTCAAAGTTAAAACATGCCTATAATATTTTTACAGATATAGTTATCTGGTTGTTATGAATATAATTTACAATTTTAATCTAGTCATATATTGGTAGCATAATGGTGTATATATATATATATATATACACCATTATGCTACCAATATATGACTAGATTAAAATTGTAAATTATATTCATAACAACCAGATAACTATATCTGTAAAAATATTATAGACATGTTTTAACTTTGACTTATTCTGTTCGTATCTATTGAACAAAAAGGTTGAATAAATATAAAGAAAGAGAATGTTTATGTGAGCAGAGGTAAACAGTAAACGAACCCGCCTGGGCGGAACATGCCATTATGTTGGGGGTAAAATATCTGGAGAGTTGCATACGTAACAGAGTACACTGCCAAACTCAGCTTACTGTCTTTTTTCTGAATTATCTAACGTAAAGATATTTCTACAGCAAAATTTATTATTAAGACGTTTTTGTAATTCCTTTAACACCATTTGTCTAGGCGTATAAATTTCTACATTTCCATTATACAACAACACAAATTAAAATAGAAACATCTTTTCTCTACAATGTTAAATAAACTTTCTTTTATAATAGTATTTAGTGAAGACCACTTTAAAGATGGTTGCCTCTATCGTACTAATTATATTCTAAGGAAATTCTGTACGTGCAAAGCCGCGTATTACTAAAGTAGGTTTTAATTTTCACCAAATTATTTCTGTCTAAAAACATCTTTCTACCAACCGATCTATTGTACACCACTGCGAACGAAAACATTTAAACGTAAGACATATTTGTTCTTACGCTTGTAATATATCACAATAAAAGGTTTAGAATGGTCAATAAAAGCATATCTTTTAAATGTTATTTTATTGATACATTACACTACCCCAACGGTTGTTGAAGGACAATGTGTAGTTAAACTTAGGTTTAGTTATAATATGAAAGTAAGCTACGGTAACCTCACTGACTTAATGTTATACTGGCACTTATTTGTGATGCTAAAGTTATACCAAAGTTGTCTCACGTTTGCAGAATATCCTCGTAGCATAACTACGTTTCCTTCTTGGAAAGATAAAGTTTATTAAACATTTATAGAAAAAGAATATTTACAGTGCTATTGAAATTCTAAATAAAAATTAATTTATAAAATCATTCTTTTTTTATATTTTTTGGAAATATATGTTACATGTATGTGTTATATGTTGGGCATGAAGTGCTTACTATAGTACATTATTTTTAAGCTGTCTAAAATCTAAGGAATTATATATATATATATATATATATATATATATATATATAATATTTGAAAAATGAATGAAATTCTCATTAGTAACACTATACGAATGTAGCCATTGTGGCATTGTAGGTAAATCAAGTTGCTGTAGAGTAAAGCCAGAATCTATTATATGTTGACCAACACAACAGCTGACAGCAGTGGGTCACGTGACATTTTTAGCTCATGACTCACACATTGGCTAGAAGTGTCAGTGTTGTTCGCGACTCGTCTAGTGTCAGGACGTGTGTGATGGAGTGTTGTGTTACAGTAATTTATTGTGCGTACACTAGTGTTGGGCATACTTACCTTTACATCACCTTATATAGTATTTTTGTAACATCCTCACTTTGGATTCCCGTTTCATTCATTAACGACAATGACAAAATCGTTCTTGATCGCTTAAATGCTGAAAAAGGTTAGATTACAATTTTTGGTTTTAGATAAAATGACAAATACTTTCGTTGAATTATAAAAATGAGCTATATTATATATTATTACAAATCTAGGAACGCAATTTTGAATAACTAAACCGATGGTGTGTGCTTATTTTACTGTGATTGCAGGCTAATCGAAATTGTGTTTGAAATCTGTAACCTATTTTCTGGTTTAAATTTATCTTAGTATCTCTTTTTCTTTTACTTCTATTGCTTTTATGGCACGTTGTAAGTGATGGATATGGAAGTGGCTGGCGCTAGACCCTGGAGACGTGTGTGTTGTTGCAAGACTGCAGCGAGGGTCTCAGACCCCCCTGATTGTCAGCTGACATCTTTCAGGACGTACAACAAGGTGAAAAGTAATGTATTTCACTATTTTATTGCTTTTTGAAAAAAATGTTATAAGCATAGCTTTAATTTGAATCTGCATTATAGCAACATTTATTTGAACAATAGGTTTTAATGCTATACTGGTATATTGTGGGGCTATAACTTCATCTAGGAAGTACGGTGTAACTAAACCATGCTTATTATTAAAACAATCTTTTTTTTACATAATGTCACTCTTTAAGAACTAATATATAATATATTAATTTTCAAATATATTTCATTTGTTGCTAAAATTACATGATCTTTGACATCACGTGTTACTGATTTTTAGACAACACCTTTACTTGGTTGATAATTCATTAAATGTAGACTTATAAATGTGAGGGGTACGTGCCCCATCCAAGACGAAATAATATTTAATAAAATAAATCTGCATAGGCTAAGAGTTTTAAGCGAGGAAGTTTTTTACTACTTCCTTTCCTGGTTAATCTTGAAAACCTCTTCTGGCCCCAGATTCTTTTACTTTCGCCGCGCATGATAAGTTATGAGTAGGCTGTGTTGTCTCAAAATGGATTATAATTTGTTTCCTAAGCTCTCATTGTTTTTTTTTTTTTTCTTTTTTAATAGTCAAAATCGATACTTTAAGGAAGATCCATAAAAAGTGATAATTTATCTACACCTCATTATATAGCAATATCAAAGGTGGTGATTTAATAAAATTTATTTGTTACTAAAATGTTCTCTTTGTTAATTTTGAAGGTTTTATCTTGTATCATGCTTTTGCACTTTTAATTTCTTGAACTAGAAGTTCTTGAATTTTGTTACAGTGAAACGAATCACGTTGCCTAAAATCTCGGGGTATTTTGTTAAAACTCCTTCCTTATTCCAGTTTAAATTTCGCTTAGTTCTTTTTATTTTAACTAAAAAATGTCACTTGCTTTTCTAACCTGATGGTAAAATTGTTCTTAAATCGTGCTCAATTTTAAATACATCTATCCCTTTGCCTCAGTTTAACAAAGTGTCCAGCAGATTTTCTTAATTGGTTTACACCATCACCGTGCTTGTTGTTTAATATTTAATGTAAAATCAAAGATTGAGGGCACCTCAAACTTATATTTTTATTTAAAAAAAATATAATATATGAGTGTAAAAGGACAAAAATAATTAAGTATATTTGTTGACATACCACTCTTATCCAAATAAAGGTTCAACATATACGCTATCTTCAGTACCTATACGACTCGTATAGTAAATCTTTAGTAGCTAATTTAAAGTACATTTTGGTTTTACACAAATAAATACTTTATCGTTAGCCAAAAACATATTTATTTCAGACACATCCACACTTCACACTTGTACAATGTAGAAACGGTTTTCGAAATGATGGTACTTTAATTTAACCATGTTCTCAGTCTTGAAATTATGAAAAAAATATCAATCTCCTCAAAGCTGTATATCCTGGCGTGTGTGACTACCACTGCCTCTTGTAAATCAAGAAGCTTTGGCAAATAGTTCCTCTACGGAAGCTTGTTCAACCCAAAGAGCAGAGTTGCGGAAGGAAGGTTTCCTGTACTTCTATCCTGTATAAAATATGTCCACACAATTAAGTTCCAGAATATGTAAATATGTTGCAGTGTGATGTCTACAACGATGTTCCGTATTGACATAGAAAACACAGTATTATACGGAACTAGATTGAGTAGTTAATTAGATCCAACTTCTGCAAGTGAAAGCTCGAGTAGATTACATAATTAATCAATGAGGAGGCTAACGTGAGAGAGATCAGCTGTTTGGACACTAAGGTGTTCGTATCCCTTCTGACATAACTGTGCCTTCTGTATTATATGATGACTGAGTACAATTGGAGTCAGTAAAATTTCATTTCCAAAGTTGTCAATAACATAACTTTCATTACCCTTGTTTGCCAAGTACAGTATTCATATTTTTCTACCATGGTATTATTAATTATGATATGACAAACGCGTTATTAAACATACACTTTTAATCAGCCATACATGAAGTTTTAACGTACTTAAATTATTTATAAAAACTTACAGACCTATTTTTTATCATGATTCTGATGTTATTTAGGAATCAAAAATAATTTTAATGATAAATTTAAAAGGTATTTTAGAAATAATCCCTATTTAGGAACAATGCAAACACTTTCAACCGTGAATTGAATTGTGTGGGCATAATAGTTAATACTGTGGTATCAGGCTGAGTAAAACATTTAAATTATTTGTTTAATCCTCTCTTCAATGACAGCGCTTGTTTTATAGTGAGCCATTTATTTGCAGTAAATTGTTACAGAAGAGCATCGATACAACTGAATTAAAATATGTAATAAAGTAATCCCGTTGTATTCTTTATGAGTTGAAAATTCAATTATAAGCCTGATTAAATTATAGTTTTCCAACAAATATTTAATTTAATTTAATTTAAATTGTAATAAAAGCATGAAATATTAAAGTGTATCTAATCGTATAAGTTATACTTTTGATTGTGCACTCGTTTGTGTAATTTTAAATAGTTTTATTTATTTAATTTATCTTTAACACTCAG
The DNA here is from genome assembly GCF_021130785.1 of Homalodisca vitripennis. Lineage (NCBI taxonomy): Eukaryota > Metazoa > Arthropoda > Insecta > Hemiptera > Cicadellidae > Homalodisca > Homalodisca vitripennis. Next base: position 190,195,341 of record NC_060207.1, read on the forward strand.
TATGTTTCTTAGAAAAAAACCCCAACATATTTATATAACATAAATTGAAGTATATATCATGCACGGTATTTTGACATAATATCGGATCATCATGTCCCATGTGCAGATTTTTTTGTATTTTCCATACAGCTTTCAAAACCCGAAGCATGGTTATAGTTTATTCTCCTCATTCAACTAGACCCAATGATCAAGAGTAACTCTTTTACTCCTCTATACCTTGACTTTAGTAATTATTGATGTTCCACAATTGCTTGCGCAGAAGATGTGAATGGTGACATCTGTGTTTTATGTACCCAGTTTATGGTTATTGGCATCATAATAGTAAAGGCACTCTCTAATTTATACCTCAAGCCGGATTTAACACTATTAACATACTGCCAGTCTAACCCCCCCCCCCCACCCCCCCCCCCCCCCACCCCCCCCCCCCCCCACCCCCCCCCCCCCCCACCCCCCCCCCCCCCCACCCCCCCCCCCCCCCACCCCCCCAATCATTTATTCAACACTTTTTAGTCGTCATATTTTCTTTGCAAAGGAGTTGACAATATCAGCTGAATCTCAAACTAATTAAGTTCATGAAGTAATATTTGAATAATACCTTTATGAAGTTTTTGTATTGGTGTGAGGCCGTGTGAATAGATTGTATTTTGTGAGATCCTGTGGATTATTTTGGAAATATTTATAATACAAGAGTATATAAATATTTTATTAAATATTTTATTTTTAAAATATTTTATGTTAAATAATTTATTTTTTTAAAAATAATTTTATTAAATATTTTTTATAAAAGTGTATGTAATTATCTATTTAGTTAAAATTAATGGCAGATAATGTAAATGGTATGTATTTCGTTTTGAAGAGGTATCTACGGACAATGTGATACTGATTTTTACGGCAAAGTTAACAATGAATGGTTTTAGCTGCAGTTCAGGGAATATCGTGATAATTTTCCACATCGCAAGAACACCCTGGATCGCAAAACATTTGAAGCCTGTGGAGGTAGACGACTTAGAGAAACTGGGTTAGCTTTGAAATACCGAAGCGAATAGATACTCGGTCGTCAACGTAGCGCAAGGAACTAATAATAATGAACAAGCAATAATATAAATGCTGTAGAATTATTCACCAACCACTAGCACCAGGACGATTATCACGTCCAAGTTAAATCTTTGCCAGTCATAGCAGTTACATGGCCGGACACTTCAATGGATCACAGTTTGTACCCATTCCATATAAAACACGTGTTCAAGACTTTATTACCAGCAAAAGATCTTAAATAAACGGAAGATTGTTTCTGCCGCTGGATTAAGAAGAAAAATTGTTTACCGACATCAGTAGTTTTCTTTTCGGCGTATTCTCGTTACTGATGAATCTGTTGTTTTAACTAAGAAAATGGGAATTGTAAATGTTTTCGTAATACCCATTACTTGGGGCGTACCGACAACCCACATGAAACTCGCGGGAGCGATGGCATTTTTCAAACACTACACATTTTATCAAATTCAAATGTATGGCTTGGTGTTGTTCTGGAGTGATAATTTAGATATTGGTTCCAATTTTTCCTCCCTAATCGACTTAAATGGAGTACGCGTACTTAAATGTTTTAAGAACAAACCTGCCTACCCTCTTGGAAGATATTCCCTGTTCAAAACAGAATACAAATGCATGGTTTATGCACGACGGAGCCACCTCCACATTTTTCTAATGATGTGAAAAAAACTATTTAAATGATACATACGATAGGACCAATGGAATTGGTCCCCGAAATGGACCAGTAAAAATGGCGACTACACGTCTCCTCCTGACCTCACGCCAGCAAACATTTTTTCTTATGGGGTTGGATGAAGTCCAATTGTTTTATTCAAAACGATGATCATTAAACACCATAGAGGAGTTACGTAAATCGCATTAGCAGAGGCGGCAGAAACTATCAAGGAATGCTCCAAAACGTTATGAAACGCGCTAGTAAAAAGAGTGGAATTCGTCGTGCGAAAAATGTGGCATTTGCTAACAACGGAGGACACGTCTTTGAAGCATTATTATAGGTGATTATTACAGTTTTATAAAGGTGAAATACAATTTTATGTTTTAAATGTTCAGTCTAGAATAAATGATCAAGCTGTTACTCCACAACCTAAACATTAGTTTTAATTATTTTGATGGAGATAAGAATATGCCAATTTTTGTGCGTCTGTTTTATTTTTAAATGAAAGCTAAATTTTCCAATACCTGATTATTAATTGTTTTTTTCACTAAGTAGATTCACATGAATCTTCTTCCAGAATTTAAAAAAATGTTTCTAACAAATTGTTGTTTAAGAAAAAAATGACCACTTTTAATTTTACACATATTATGGGAAGGTAGATCTTACGTTAAACACAAATATGTGTTATTTTCTTTGCACCAATTCTTTGAGTGGTTTTACGTAAGAATACATCTCTGAAAGTTAGTTGCATTTACAGCTCTGGGACGAATTTTAATAAATTTTGTCAGATTTATAAAAACATAATAAAAAAAACAATCGTATTTGTATCTTTTTAACCTGACCTTTTAAAACCATTTTTATACGGCCTTTTGGGGGGGGGGACATTCACCAAGGGTTTCTGAAATCCCGGGCCGAAATATTTCCGCTTAGGCGTAACTCGCTAAACGAAGCCGTTTTCCGGGCATATGGATGGTTATATGAACTTTTTTTACTTGTTTTTAGCTATAGATATAAGCTCCCGACGAGATTTGTTTTTCCGTTTAGTTTTGAATCACCCTGTATATATATTATATAATTGACGAAGATAATATTATATATTTTTATATTAACTATTATATAATTATAAATAAATTATAATTTCCCCTTATATATATATATATTTTACATATATATATATAAATATATATAAATATTATATATATATATAATTATTATATATATATATATATAATATATATTTTATATATAAAAATATTCCAAAGAATACATAAATTTTTTCCACATAAAACCCGATTACCATTACCAAACACAATAATACATTTAAAAATATTCATAATGGTATTTGTATATAGATTTTTTCGATAATGGTTACCTATAAAAACAGTTAGAGTAATTTATTTGTTTACAATTTAATTTGATTCACTACAAGTTACTTTAAAGGAAATCATTTGTATAATGTATTAATTGTTTTAACTTTTGGTACGTAGAGAGGTCTTTATAGCTAATAATTTTTTAAACAAAATATTGAACCTTTAGAATAAAATTTTTGTAATTAATAAATCTTTAATAAATCCCGGAGTAAGTACAAACACATTTAAGATACCTTCAAAACTTTTAATCACCACTTTTAATTTTTTAACATCTAAAAAAATGAACAGTTTATTTTACATTGATACTATAATCAAATAAATTATTAAATTATTTACATTCAGTTTAATCCACTATTTACCACAAACATATTTTATCAACTGAGAAGAATAAATTAAATGAAAAATTCTTTATTTATACAGGCAATGTTAGGGCCAAATGACCCTTTCTTACACTTAACCAGCGATAAGAAATTAACAAATGAAATATCACCTTATGAATAAAAACCAAAAACTTAATTACATTTTAATAACATGAAAGAAATTCACAATATTTTAAAATCAAAATAAACGTTTAACAAATTAATAAACTAACTACTTCTGTAAATTTCAAAAACATTTTTAATAAAATGATTCTTTCATTATGCTTTATTACAAATTCACAAATTGAGTCATTCGATCTTTCTTGAATATATAACTGCACTGTAAGTAATAATGCTAAAAATATTTAGTTTCTAGAAACAATTTTATCCTCAAAGTTTTCAGCAATATACCTCTAATGGGTGCGTAGAATTATTACGATATTTTACCTACTGCCCTTATATCTTTACGGAACAGAAAACAAATTTGTGAGGATATATGACCTCATAGTTAAATGCAGGACGAAACTGTATTTACAAATAACGATATATTAAGAAAAGTAGTAAATCAGTGAGTAGTATATCCGAGCAATATACTACTCACCACGATCAACATTTAAACATTGGTAAATGTTTAGGTCTGACAAAAATATGGAAATGCTTGTAAAAACAGAAAGAATTGTATCAAGCGTAGAGAGTACGCGCCATTTCCCTGCTTAAATCACTTTCAGAGAAATAATATTTATGTTCGAGCCACTTGTCCCACGAGGTTTCAACAATTCCAGCCAGCTTAAGTTTTAAGTATAAAACATCCCAAAAACAAAGACATTTCAGTGGATTCATATAATTTTCTAAACTTGTCTCCACAATATTACTTACAAATTAGAATTATAAAAATATAGTAACATTTAATTTTATTGATTATTTAATTAGATTGTGTTCATTTCTAACAAAAATTTCAAATTACAATACTGTACTATAAACGCAAATCCCAACATGGATAACTATTATAACTTATGAACGGTAAACTATGGGATACGCCTATTTCGAATTTTACCAAGTTAATGTGTTTGACGAAATATAAGTTATTGTACTATTATTATTTCACAGTCTAACTGTAAAAAAAACAATAATTACAAATATTAACTTGTTTGGGTAGTAGTGTGTAGGTTGTACAAATAGAGTCGAGAAGCTTCAGTAAATAACATTGAGAAAACATTATTTGACTATATAAGTAAAACAATCACATATGTCAACAAATAACGAGACATTTCTATTAGGTAGATAACAGACTTTAAGAGGAAGCTAAGTTTAAACTACATTCAAAAATGAAAACAAAATTAATTGTGTTTAGTTAACTTGTGATTCCTGGATTTAAAAACCAGCCTTATCCGTTGTGGTATTGGTTATCGAACAAGGACCAAACGTCGCTCCTTGACCTTTATCATCGAGACAGGAAGTGTAGTAATTACAGCATTTTCCTACCATTGTCCATTGCTATTTTCAATGTTCTTAATTGCCTACTGACCTTCGAGGGTACTTAGGCGTAAGCAATCATTAAATAATTGTACATGATATTCCAGTAATAAGACCAAATCAATATTGAATGTTTCATACGTAAAGTCATATGATAATACATACCGAACAGTATATCAAAGCGAAAGAAGAAAATGCGCGTGTATTAATTTCTGTTCCAATTAGGAAAAAAAGTATCTCTGATAATTTTTTAACAAGAGAGCCGAACTCGTGCAAAATTAAATTTCCTTACTCACTTCGTCTCGCAAATAAATCTCAATCATTTTTATTTTCCTGCCGTAACGTATAAGCTGATTTTGCCGTTCTAAATTAACTAAATATGATGTAAAACTGCACTCATTAAGTAGTTTGGTTTAGCCTCATTTCATCACTCAGTAGGACTGGCACTATTTATCTTTTCTGTTAATCTGCAATGTAACTTTTTTCTGTATGATTTTTTCTGTAGGAAATGGTTGAAGATGGAATGAGTTATAGACTTGAAATTTGCATGGAACATCAGCGGAACCTGTTACGTGGTGCGCCTTGTTATTTTTTCGTAGCATAAATTTACAAGCTGATTTTTATTGTTTAAAAAACCTGAATTTGATATAAAACAGACTTATTAAGTATTTTATTATTTTATATATATATATATATAAAATAAATATATAAAAAAATATATAAAATTATAATAATTATAATTATAATAAATATATAAAATTATATATATAATAATATATATATATATTATGCCCATCACCTATCGAAATAACATTTTGGGCAATGAAGCACGAATAATCAGACATTACATATAGTACTGACAAATATTGAAATGAGAACTCGCTATGCAGGACAGAGCAATAGATATAAAACTAGATAACCCTAAGAACTGTTGGAACATAACAGAATTCGTATCACGTCCACACATAACAGTTACACTGCATTGTGCAGCTCCTGACACTGGCGCTGGGGAATGTACAGGCGGCGAGTATTTTACTGTTATGGTTATATCACGTGAGGTTTTCCTACAGTTGAAGAGTAATAGCAGCAAATAAAATCTCAGAAAATATAATTTAAAATATATTTTGTCTTTCATTTTTAAAATAATTTAACGTGTTATAAACACTCAAGATGGGTGTTTTCCTCAAAAATTACATTTGACAGCTAGAGCGGGTTGCACAGTCGTTTTATGACGCATGCAATGCTGTAACGATATTGTTGAGGCAAAAAAATTATATTATTATTAATTTAAAATTGCTTAAAGTGTTTTTAAGAGCGAATGAGAAAAAGGACTTACGGTTATAGTTACTATCTAATCTGCACGAAATGTTTGTAACGAGTCATAAAGGTTTCTAAACTTAGAATTTAAATTGTGTTCACCGAAATGAGCACGCTACAGGAATGTGAGCACATACATGTTTACAAAGAACCACTTTATTTCGTTATGTATTTTCACCCATGTAAGCTTTGGAATGTAACTCCAAATACCAAATAAAATATTCGATTTTAATTTTCCTATAACTATCTATTTACCTGATGTTACTTCTTATAATCCAAAAGGTCTTGTAGGAAAGTCAAAGAACCTTTAATTTTACCAGGCGTTGTTAGTGATAAAAAGCCCTCTCCATTTCTTAACCTTGGGACAAACGACTTAAGGTGACTTCCGAACCACCACCAATGGCATGGAAGGGAGCTGCTTGCAAGGACAGGATCGCTCAAGCAATCACCTATTCAAGCAGCAGCCACGCTCAACGTTGCTTGATTCGGTTGGTTTGAGAAAATCTGTGCATTTTACTAAATTACTTCACACACATTGTTGTATTTACTCTGCAACCTAAACAACCTTCCTATGTTTATGTGAAGTATAAAAAGAATCATTAAGTTAAGGGGATATTTTTTGTAGATGGTTGAATAAAGTAAAAGTGAATGACCATTAGGCAACGAGTTGTAATATTACAAAGATTGTGCTATAAAAGTTCTTAATTTTTTGTTACACAAAACAGAATATTTTTGTATGTGTGTCTGAAAATATTCCTCATTTCCGAAAATTAGGATTTTATTTACTATTGAAATCTAGAAGTGTTTACATGTACATGTGTACATCCACAGAACAAATTATAATTTAACACAAAGTTCAATTGAATAATTAATACGAGTAATTAACTGTAATGACACCTTGTGGGCGTTGATTACCGGAATGGTAGTCTTGCACTGCAACAAACGCTGAGATACAATTATTTATTGTGTAATACACTCCAGGGCCCTCTAGCTTAATGTTTATTAATTGAGTTGTAGCGATTATGTAATCCAAACTAAATTTATTACATACGTTAATGTATAAACAGTTATGGTAATCATTATAAATGTAATTAGGATCATTGTACTAGCTGAAATGGATGATTATAACACGTTCGCTCCCAGAGCTTACAATTTCTGATTTTACTGAGTAACCCAAGGCTAATCGTTGTGCCGCCTACGAGGCTGTGATAACATGTAGAGTAGCCAAGTATATATTTACATGTATGAATGTTTATTTATTTATTTCCTTCCAACGGTCAAAAACCAATTTACATTTGTTAACTTATAATAGGATTAAATCATTCTTAAACAAAAGGGCCAAACCAAACATGCAACTGGACTCTAAATCAGATCTAGGCATAATTAACGTATAATTAATTTTAATAAGAGAGTATAAATTATATTAAAAATTAGTGAAAGTATATAATAAATTAGTGATAATATTAACTTAAATACACTACTGTAAGATGTGATACCATATGGAGGAACAAACAGACAAACAATAACAGTGCAAATAAACTATAAAAATTATTAACAACAATGAAAGATAAACTTTAAATGAGTAACAAGAGTAAAAAATATTGACATTAATGACTGATAGTGGTAAATAAAAAAAAATTGAAAAAAATAAAAAATATATAACTTAAATGCATGCACATTATTGTCTAAGACGTGACATATGAATAAATAAGGAGATAAATAGTAACTGTGCAAATAAACTATATAAAGTAAACAACAATGGGGAAAAATACTGTAAATAAATAACAAGAGTAAAATATATATAGGTACCAACAGAGAGAAAAAAACTAACAACAATGTTAACTGAACAAACTTAACAATGTTTGTGATATTGTGAAGGATATTAGTAACTTTTTAGACCTTTCAGGCATATATGCGCCAATGTGCAGCACTGGTGCTATATCGCTTCTAATTATTTTATTCAAATTTACTAACTTTAAGTTTTAATTTTAAACAATTAGCTAAGTGAATTTTAATTATCTAACGTGGCTGTGATTGGACTTGCAATCCAATTTAAATGTGTTTGACATTCAAGTGAGTAAGGCACACAGTAATATTGGACTTTTCATTCATAACCTAACTTTGACTAACTAACAAACACGATCCAAGAGTTAGTAACAGGTGCATTTTCACTCGGACTTCGTCGCTGCGACCTATGTACAAGTGACTGTGTCTTATCACTAAGTCAGGACTAGCTCACTGATAGCGTTCAGGCCTAGTAATCCGAGGAAACAGCAGATCGAAATCCCACCAGGGACGCTATCTTTTTGTAGCCCCGATGATTAAATTATTTCACTATTGATTAAATTATTATTTTTGTTCGTGTCTTTTATTTATTTATTTATTTGTTTGTTTGTTTACTGTTTATTGTGATTTTAAATTATTTAAATATTTTAACTTATACTCATATTTATTTTAATTATATGTCATAAATTAGTGCCTATATTCATATTTATTACAAAAAAATGACTCTGACTCTTGAGCAAAACAAAAAATGGAAAACCTCTTATCCTCCACCACAACTACAAGTATAGAGAGAGCCATTGCTTGAAGAACGGGGAAAGAGCCTGGCGCTGTTTGGGGCGGAAACTGTGGAGCGACGTTGAAGACCAACGCCGAGGCGACGAGACTTGTGTCGTGCAGCGGCAAACACCAAGGGCCCCATCCAGTCACCATGAGGACTCTGTCCTTGTCGCCTGCACCTACCCCGCCTGCCGGCATCTCCCGCGACGCCCCGCTTCCGCTTCGACGCCTGTGGCCTCGTCGGCACAGTCTGCCGCGACGCCCGCACTCTCGAGCGATGCTGAACTCCTCGCGTCACCCGCGACGTCCACCGGCGCCTCGATCCCGGTTGTCTGTCTTGACTCTGCTTCTGCCGCGGAAGTAGCCGACCTGGTTGCCGAAAACAAAGTTCTCCAAGACCGTCTACTGCAGCTCGAAGAACAGTTTAAGCACGTTCTGGACCACTCTATTGAGTCGGATACACGACTCATGCAGTACACACCAACCAGGTTTTCGTGGCGTCCACGCCGCGGGTTGACTCACCTGTACGTGTCTCCGCGAATGACTGCGGCGTGCAGTGTGACCTGCCGATCAACTGCGGGGACCAGCGGTGTGCCGAGACCCGAGATCTTGTGGCCAGCCTCAGGACCACCATTGAAGTCTTAGAGGCGGAGCTGAAGTGCCTTAGGGGGAGGGAAGAATGTGGGTGTATGGGAGAACAGCCACGGGACGGGACAGCGAAACAGCCACATACGTCACCTGCTCATGCTCCTCAAATAACTGTAGTAGGAAACAGATACATGGCCCTATCAGACCTAAACGATGAGGATACGGCAAGCTTCACAGTAGTGAGTAGGAAGAAGAAAAACGCCAGGAAAAAAACAACAAATAAAAAACAAAAACACATATCTTCAAAAAAAACATGATCACGATACAAAAAGGAAAAAACACCCAAAACTTAAAAAAACTATCCTCCCGTTCAAAAATGTGACTGTTTTAGGCGATAGCCACAGCCGTCACCTCTCTGCCATTATGAGATCACAGACAGCCGGCCACACCAACATCATCGGAGTCTGCAAGCCCGGCGCTGGACTCCTCCAGATCGCACCTTCCCACGCCCCTCCAGAGAACCACTGCTACGTCCTCGTCGCCGGAACCAACGATTTGGCTGCCGGAGGACAGGACAATCGTGTTCCAGCATATGGAGGAGGTAATCAAGAGTTGCAGGATCTCCTCTAATATCCTAGTGTCGCCTCTACCACCTCGATACGACCTGCCTCCCGACAGCCCCATCCACGAGTCCATAGCTCTCGCGAACAGCTATGTGAGCGAGTTGTGTGAACGCTACGAGGGCGTGGCGATGATGGATATCAGTGTCCTGGGCCGTGAACACTTCACCCCTCACGGCCTACACTTGACAACAACGGGGAAATCTTTACTGGCTGGTTTGATAGTGAGGGAGTTAACCAGTCTGCCTCGTCGCGCCGCTTCGGAACCACCGCTCCTACTGCTCCACCCCGGTCGCCATCGGCATCACCGACACCACCGACACCAACCGCCCAGCATCACAGCTACGCGGAGGCTGTGATCAGCCGACCTGCTGGGCAGTCCACCAATCTCAGGCCAAATGAATGTCAGTCAGGCCTTAAAATATGAATCTGGTTTTTTAGGGACCCCATCTACCAACGCCGGTCTAAATTGACTGACGCAACCCATGGAAGACGGACAATGTCAAAATTTCAAAATCAAAATTCAATACGACTGCTTCATCAAAACGCACAATCTGCTACAAAACAAATTAGATGAAGTTCAACTCATGTGTGAGGATCTACAGACAGACGTACTTGTAGTTACTGAAAATGGCTTCAACAGCAAAAACATTGATCGTTGCAAAATCCCAAATTTCAAGCTGGCGAACTCATATTGTAGACAACTATCCAAAGGAGGAGGAGTCGCAATTTTCGTGAGACAAAATTCCAACTTTTGCACTTTTTCAGTTAGGGAAACAATTGAAAAAAGATTTTGAAGCAGTCGGAATCAAACTTCACACAAACAAGTCAAAATTGATTGTCATCGGAATTTACAGGTCACCCAGCGGAAACGAAGAAAATTTTTTTTTCCAAATTCGAAGCCGTGCTGACTGACCTGACAAACCAAAAACAGGATTATGTCCTCATGGGTGATTTCAACATTGACGCGCTGGACAAAAATCACCCATCCACAACACGGTTTATCGATTTGTTAAGGTCTTTTGGCCTTGCGTTGTCAGTCAAAACACCAACGCGAGTGACGGCAACAACACAGACAGCAATTGACAACGTCATCACTAACCTTTCAGGTGTCGCGGTATCCGTGGTAAACACAGCCATCTCAGACCACTACGGCCAAGAGGCTGTAATTAGTGGCGAAAAAATAGAAAGGGAGCCCAAAACTACTAAAACTATAAGAGACATAAGGCCAGGTAACATTGCTCTCCTCAACGCTTCCCTTTCCAAAGAAAATTGGGATTTCTTAAATCTACCACAGTCAGTAGAGCAGCACTTTAAATTGTTCTCCAAAAATTTTAATTATCATCTAAATTTATGCTGTCCTACTAAAACAATCAAAATTTGCCCGAGAAAGGCAAACAACAAATGGATCACAAAAGGAATATTGGTATCGAGAGAAAAACTTAAATTTTTCTCCGAAATTCAAAAAACTACTTCAAACGAAGATTTCAAAATTTTTTTTTCGGAATTACAAAAGAATTTACAAAAAAGTGATCCAAGCTGCGAAAGCATATGATGTCTCTAAATCAATCATCTCGTCAAAAAATGTTTCTAAAACTGTTTGGGGCATCATAAACAATAAAAATGAATCACAGACCCAAATAAAAATCAAAATAGGGGATAGGCTTGTAGAGGATGCGACTGAGGCTGCGAACGAGTTTAACAGATTTTTCGCGTCTGTTGCTGGTGAGCAAGGTCCTTGTCCATCTCCTCCGCAAGTAAACCCCACGCGAAGACAGAGCCCAGTGTCATCATTGGCTTTGGGTCCTGTAGTTGAGGATGAGCTCGAAAGAATTATTCAACAGCTCCCGGCAAAAAAATCAAACGATATTAATTTAATGTCTGTGTGGCTCATTAAAAAGATGCTCAAAGCATATTGTGAGTCCATTATCCCAATTAGTCAATCATTCTTTTCAACAAGGAGTTTTTCCCTCGCTCCTTAAAATCGCGAAAGTAACTCCAATTTTTAAAAAAGATGATCCCAGCTCAACCAATAATTATAGGCCTGTCTCAATTTTGCCCGCATTGAGCAAAATTTTTGAAAAACTCTTTTTAACTAGAATGCTTCAGTTTCTAAACAACCATAACCTGCTTTCTGAACACCAATTTGGTTTCAGGAAGGGGAAATCGACTACAGACGCCGTTGTGAGTCTTGTCGAAATGGTTGTAGAGGGTTAGAAGGTCGAGACTCCACATTAAGTGTGTTTCTCGACTTATCTAAGGCATTTGACTGTGTTGACCACTCGAAATTGCTTGACAAACTTGAATCTCATGGCATCAGAGGCGTGCCGCTCCAATGGATTAGCTCATTTTTAGGCCATAGAACACAAATCGTCCAAATCTCAAAACAAATTCTCTGAACCGATTCAGCTGAGCTATGGTGTCCCTCAGGGATCAATACTCAGTCCGATTCTTTTCCTCATCTATGTCAATGACATGGAGTCATCACTACTGCATGGAAAACTTGTGCAGTACGCTGATGACACGACACTTTGTTTCACCAACAAATCAAAAACTATTCTGGAACAGCAAATTTTTCTTGACACCAACAATTGTGTCCAACACTTTAACAGCCTCAACCTCAAAGCAAATTCTTCAAAATCAAATTTCTTGACTTTCGCGTTGCGATCAGGAAACTCCAATGACGGGCCAGCCGTTTTATTGGATGACTTTTTCCTGGAGGAAGTCGACTGTTCAAAATTCCTCGGAATATTCCTGGATCGGGGATTGACTTGGAATTATCACATTGATCATGTTTGCTCAAAAACTGGCCTCGGGCATCTATGTATTGAGGTCTTTAGCCAAATACTGCCCCAGTCAGGTACTGATGACGGCTTATTATGGCTTGATCTACCCCCACCTCACCTACGGTTTGGTGCTGTGGGGAGCCAGCGCAAAACTATCATTTTTTCAGGGCATTCAAATTGCAGAAGCAAGCGATTCGCATAATCGCACAGCTAAGGTTCAGAGAAACATGCAAGGAAGCTTTTAAAAAACTGCAACTGTTGACTCTGCCGTGTCTCTACATCCTAGAGACAATCTTTTTTTGTATGTCTAAATGTGCCATGACACGTGGCCGAGACATACATTCGTATGGGACAAGAGGCAGAGATACCTACCGAACTGGAAGTCACAGGACGGGGGTTTACGAACACTTGCCTTCGCAGGCAGGAGTTCGTTTTCTCAACAAGTTGCCAAATTCAATCAAAAACGCCCCCAACGCCCAAGGCATTAAAAGCTCGTTTAAAACGCTTTTTAGCGTCTCAAGCATTTTATAGTGCTGACGAGTTTATGGCATTCGACTGGGTGACCGCACAATTGGAACACTGACAACCAGCGTTGGAAAATGGGAAAATTGGCAAGAGTGAATGTGGGGCGACTGAATTTCTGTATGTTTGACTGGTCTCAATGTGGAGTGATTGGTCCAAATTATAGAAAAATGACTATTGCTATACATTTTTGTAATGTTCTGGCAAAATAAAAATGATTTGATTTGATTTGATTTGATTTGATATATTATTTTTCATAGTCATTTTAGGAATAAACTTTACAAACTAAGTAAGATTTCTTTTGATAAAAAGCTTTTTATTTAGCGCTTGTATGTTTTAAAAGGCACCTAGTAACTATGTATTTTTAATAGGAGAAGTTGCATGGAGGCAATATAATAAAGATGGTGTGTTTTCTTGAAAAACTGTTACAGCAATACTATCATTTTGACAACATATCATCTGTATATTTAATTGAACACTATACATTATTTTGAGATCATAAGATTTTAATTCATGTATCTGTGCAGTTTAAAAGTCCACAACGTTTATGTTCGTAAAGGAATATATCCACGAATTTTAATATACAGTAATATTCTTTACATTATACAATATATAAAACCTAGAGAATACTGACAATCAAACAATCTTTTTTGAACATAAGGTAGAGTGGGAGAACCGATCGTCGCACGGTTAAGACGCCGGAAATTTGATTCTGCGTTAGAATGCAGTTCCAAATCTTCTCTGTGACCGTATCACTATTTATCAGTACCATCAACCTTGTACTGTATCGATTCTTTTCCTTATTCTGTTTGATAAGATCCTCTCTGAGGACAGTGAGTGGCCTATGAAAGACGGGCGGAATAATGCTTAGAAAGGGGTCTAGTTTTGTTTAAAAAGGCAATTTTGTTAGACACAAGTAAATTTACTGCTTCTTGGAAATATTATTTATTTTTGCTGCGGTTATTATGGTGTTATAGATCCGACCTATAAAATTACTATATTTCAGTAAATTTTGTTTCACTGTGTTTTAAAATGCTTTTTGTATGTGTCGAAGGAAATAACCTATTTTAAGAAACGTACTTTTATGTTTGTGTGATATTGTGCAGCTCAGGAAAGAACTTCCATTTAAGCGTTATGAAAACTCTCGAGCGGAATATATCACAAAGAGTCTTTCATAATCTACTTTGATGAATGCGAGTCTTAAATCCGAACACAATGAGCTGCAAACACTCGCATTCAAGAGATTTAGCATCTTTTCATTTAGAAATTCAGTTGCATTTGTAAAAATTTATTTATAATATTTATTTTTATATATTCTATCTTTATTGGACGCGATTGTAAAAAAAAAATTGTAACGACGCACCTTATCTTCTGTGTTTAGCCCTAAAATATATTTTTAATTTGTAGTAGGGTTTGTGTAGTTTTCATAGTATACAGTATTAATAATAACTTATTTTGCAGAAACGGAATCACATTAGAGCTTTCTATCTCAACTTAAAGTAGCCTCAATGGTTTGAATCAATATATACGACAATGAAACATGGAAAATTTTAAAGGTTTACCTATATACCCCGTACATACTTTGTGCAGTTTTGGGAGAATTTCAAGTTATCTACGTGTATAAACTGTATGATTAAGAGTGGAATACATTACCATAGCTAATTTCAATTATTCTATACAGTCAAAATTGTTAATCAAACTAAATCTTAATGAAAAATATAATTGTTATGTCGTTATGTAATCATATTTCTTGTGGTGAGAGCAAATTTACTATCGTAAACTTAATTGTTTTACACACTCATACCCAGTAAAACAAAATAATTTATAACACATGTTGAGTAAATGTCAAATTGTGTTAAGCAGATTTATTTCATTATACTTTGAAAGCCTTTGTTTGAGAGTTCAACACACAAACAGAAAATTAAATTACAATATACAAATGATGATTTATAATGATAACTATAATGTCCTTCTTGAATCTCTATGCCGTTAAAGATTCATCAAATTAATTTGTAAATTCTATGGTAGGTATTAATGTCTTAAAATGGTATGCTTATGGAACACTTTCAGGGGAGTATTCAAATAACAGTTTCTTAAGGCCCCTAAATTGAAAACAGTGATGTTCTGGAAGTGCAGTATATCTATTTATATGCAGTTTTTTTATCAAACAGGACCATTAAGTTAGGCTTGCATTAATCAGAGAACAGTTTTGTAATTATGGTAAGGATTATTATTCATGATTTATATATTATTATTATTGTCTCTCGTGCTGTAACTGACGATCTAGGCGGAAAGTTAATAAGATATATTTAATACAACGCTCTTAACAATAAATTTATGCTCACTCTAAAATTGTACAAATATTGATAGCACTTTATACACGAATATTATGAGAGTAGGATTGTGGTGGATGAACAACGTTTAATAAATCTAGATATTACAGGATTTGTTGTGATTTCTATCTACTGCTATAATCTAGAGATACCTAAAATTAAAGTATTTTTATTTAACAACTGATTTCCAATCCTACAGTAATCCTTGCCCACGTGCAAACTCCTTTATTAACATTATATTTATAGAAGAAACATCTGGGACAACTTTTTATATATATATACTATATATTATATAGTATATATATAGTCAAAGTAATACATAATACGGTCATTTTATTGCAAACGGACCAATAATAATAATAATAATATAATATAGACCTTATGTCTATTATTGAGCTGTCATCTGTCACACCAATGGGGGTCAATAGGATGTCGTCAAACTGCCATTACGTCATTATAAGTAGTTCTATTAGCAGCATGTACAGTCTTTCGGAGTCTCGAAAATATACATCATCAGGGTTTATTTAACTAACTCGTACTGTCTGTAATATTTAATTAATTATATGTCCTTTGATTATATGTAAATGAAGGCATCAGAAGTTAATTTTTAACAAGAAGGACAAAATATGCAAAACAATTGGACTATAATGATTCTTTCCTACTTAATGTATAAACATTGGAGGCTAGGATAGTTTTGAACAGTTATCGTTTGACAAAAAATAATATTTACTATTTAGTTTATTTAAAAAAAAAGAATAACCCATAAAAATATATTGCAATGTCTTCCTTTGACATTTCAAGCATTCGTTCTCTCATAATTTAAATAATACCTCTCTTTAGTAAATAATTTGCAAAATTTGCACCGTTTCTCTTCAATAATAAATTTAAACTTCACAAGTACCCAACAGTCTTTCATAAAATGAGTAAGGAGCTTATTAATGATCCTTTAGAAAAACGTGTGTATTTATTGACTTTTGTTAAATACATTTTCAATCGTATTTTTATTGTTCAATTGCATCTTATACGACACCATCACAATTCTTCTCTGCTAAACAGTTTCTTCTCTGCTAAAAGAAGTTCCTACGTAGTTGATAAACAAATTCGTTCCCAACCGCAAATGTAATGCAGGTGACAAAAGCCTGCCTATCCTTGTACATGAAACTCAGACAATCAATCAATTGGTGATGAAGAAAATGTATTTGTACCACTTCTACATAATAATAGTTTGAGGAGTCCATATTACGGAATACATTTGTCGTCAAGAAATCTTTTATGGATTGTAGAATAATCATCATTTTTATACCCCGTGAAAGGAGGGAGTAACGACATAAAATCTCTTATATAATATTCTTCTATCTGGATATTTCCTCTTGCACAACTGGCGTCTTAGTTTTTTACTCAGGATCGTTAATCGGTAAGTTAATCCTATATCCCAGAATATTTTTTCTGTTCTTACAGTTAAATTTGTATTCGTTTGGTTTATTAATATTTAGATAGCAATCTCTCCATATTGCGCTGTTTTGTGTACTTCGCTGTGCTAAGTTTTGATCACGTTGATACTAGCATTTCCCTTAGATGAAAATTTAAATTTACGAATCCTTATCAAATGTCTATCTTCGCCTTATAGAAAATGATACAATTATTTTGAATTGCGACTGACAAACTCGTAATGTTGATGACGCGTTTCACGATAACAGGTGCATCTTCAGATTTCCCATCATCTAAACAACAAGTAATAATACGTTGCAATACCGTGCTAATGTTTTTTCTATTGTAAATATGTGTTCAGTGTGAAATGTCCGTTCCCGTTGTTTGTTTCAAGTTTTTGACACGTCATTAATGACTGTTGGGTCGCTGAGCCAGTGAACTGTATACATCGAACCGATATACTACTAGCAAAATAAAAAATGTAGTATAACTTTGACGTCCTCTAGTATAAAAACCAAATACTGATAAAAAAGGTTTCACGGTTATACCACAAACACGATTTACTTTTATGTTCGTTGTCAAAATTATATTCAAGGGCCGAAAGGTATATTATATTCCGAAATGTTATAAAGTCGATGTCTAATTGATGTAGATTCTGTCAAGTTGTTACATTTAATTAGAGTTAAATGTTACACAGTGCCCACGTTATGCAGTTGAGTAATTATTTATTATTCGGAAGAATAAATAGTCACAATGACATATAGACAAAGAGCTAGCCACTACTAATCTAGTCATACTGTAGTGTGAAAGTTAGTGTGTAAACATTCTGTGCAGTACAATGAAAAGGAGTAGCTTGCCGAACGTATGTATATCATATATTACTATTATCCGTTTAAGTACTACGTATACGAGTACTACCGTGTATGCTCCAAAGTCTACCAAACCGATGGCATGCATTATAAATTATGCAACACTACTATTCTGATACTGTATATTTCCATTTACCAAGTGGAATGGAGTAAAAAACTCTTAATATATAAGTAAAAAACAATTGGAGTAGGGTGGGGTAAAAAATAAATGGTACTTTACTTCTTTTGAATGGACCCTAAAGAAGATCCCAGTTTTTAACAAGGTTATTATAATTTACCTATTTATATTTCCAAATAAAAACAATTTCAAATGGTAATAGTTTCTACTTTATTTACAATAGTTGCTTCCTGAACTCTACAGGTTGTTATTTTGTTGTAATTTCAAATTTGCCAAGATAATTATTCACCTTGCTGGCTTTTCAATAGGCACATCTTATTGTTCATGTCTCTAAAACTTATAGCGTTATATCTTATAATAAAATATATTTATAAGAGGAAATAATATACTAAAAAGGTAAAGAGAATCAATGTGAGTTATATTTAGAGATCAACCTCATAAGGAAGCCGTGGCCAGTGATCCGGTGAACGACGATGGCCGAGCCTGGATAACGCGTTTGGACTTGAAAGGCCGCGCTGTAGCCTCTCGCTTCTCGCTGCGGTTTGAAGTAACATAACTGAAGTAAATCTTTGACACAGTGTTGTTCATAGAGATGAAAAGCCCCTTGCTGTAAATTCCAAGGAACACAATCAGGACAAAACTGAAACTGTTTAATTAAAAGGCATCAATAATGTCACATTGCATACTCATGAAAATATAAAAAAGGTTAATTTGAGAAGGAGCGAAACTGCTCACGTATTTGCACAAAAATCAAAATTTCCTTTAAGGTTGAACATTCGTTGATTTCTAAAAACTTTTTACTGTTTGGTATTTCTGATGAAACATCAGCTGTGAGATATTTTTCACTGTTTATTACTCAATTTCAGTTCTTGTTTATATTTCTAGTTAGTTTATGTATATAATTAGTATATCTATTGTCAAGATTTCTAAAGCTTTCTATTTAGTTTTTATTTGTAAAATTACTTAATAAATTAAATTTAACAGTTTAATGACCACTATAATACCGTAGTAATAAAACGTGTATTTATTTAAACATTTTAAATACCATATCACACTTAAATAGATTCCTAGAGTGAAATTTCTGTTAAATGTATATCAAACGTGATTTTTATAAAGGATGAAATGCCGCGATAAATTTCCAACAGTATAATAACACTTTATGTATTGTCACTGTATCAAGCTTTGCCCGTCTCTAAAGGAAGCGTGGTAGGAGCTGATAAAATCCGGATTCAACTTTACTTCAGTAAAACTTTTTATCTATACACTAAACGGATAAGACTCTGAAAGCAAACGTTTTTACTTACGATATTTCTTTCATACAACCACATTTGTAACATGCGATGAAGTAACAAACAATCGAATGCACCACTTAAAAATAAAACATAAGGTGTTTTCCATATCTTTCTATATGTATCGTTTATTACTTCAGCAAACTGAAAAATGTAATGAGTTAATACACATTTCTATTCTTTAGGCGTCTTTGAGAGAAAGGCATCGAAAGAGAACCACACGAAATTATCATTGAAATACTTAAAATGTAAAAAATGTTCTTTAATATTTCTACATATTCTCATGTTTTAAATTGGAACTAGATCCGTAGTCTCAAGGCAAAGTGTTAACTTTAACGTACAACTGATTAAACTGACATGACTGAAAAAATCTTTAGATAATGAAAAGTGAAGTGTGACATCTCAAGCCTTAGGCGTCAGAGCTACAACAGATCCGGAAGAAGAATACTTAAATTACCGGCGTGCAATTTTACTTATCAGCTTGTTTTAGTTACAAGTTAAGTAAACAGAACGTAACGCCTGTGGATTTTATTTTTTTTTTTTTTCGGTATAATTAAATAGTTCAATTTTTTTTACATATAACATTTATAATTTCACCTGAACTGCTTGACAGAATCCCTTATATATATTTTAGTATATATATATATATTTATATATATATATATATATATATATATATATATATATATATATATACTAAAATATTATTGTTTATTGGAAGTAGTTTAGGTTGTCTTCAACTATACTGTATCTTTCTTGGAGTAATTTTAAATCTCACAGCCTAAAATTACGGCACAAAAAAGCAGAAACTAGAGCCTCAGAACACTATAACAATAGTCACCGCCTGAACAATTGCATATACCACAACTAATTCTACTAGTTTCACTATGCTCTTCACAAAAACTGTAATTTTTGCATATTAATTATTGCTTTAGTAATAATTAACCACAAGGTGTTTGGTTTCGATTTGGTAAAGTATTATCAGGGACTTGTAAAACTTTTCTCATTTGGGACTAAAATTTATTTTAATTCCTTGCAATTAAGTTTATTGCATACTATATGTAGAGCAAGTTATAGGGTGAGAATTTATTTAACAATTTTATATGATTTTTGAGACATTCATATAAAAGGAAAATTTGTGTTTGTTTCACAATCACTTGAAACTGCCCTACTTTCTATCGATATATATTCGTATGTTTACATTGAAGTTGATATTTAATTCGTATGTTTACATTGAAGTTGATAATTTAATTGAACTAATATTTTGCTAAGTGATAATTATGATTTCATTTCATTTCTATAAATATGTGATGAACTTAGGATATATAGACAATACTCTATATCTACCATCACGCCCACACTTGTGTTGTGAAAAAGAATAGAAAATGCGTAACACTATAATGTATTCTTAAACACATAAATCTAATGTGTTTGTCAAGGTACGAGAGTATGATTAGTTTGTGATCTCAAACCGTATGTGTTACACACATTTTTGCTTATGTGTCATACAACGTAATTATTTATAAGAACTAAACATGTTTAACGTCTATTGAATATTACTATTTAAAAGCTTCACTTAATGTAAAGAATCGAATAGAATATAAACACTTATTTACTGAGACGAAAGTAGGACCATATGGTCCTTTCTTACATTTAACCTCTTAAACAAAAAACAATATAATAATTCAAAATAAGGCTTATCTAGCTCAAACTTACTAACACAATATTCCATTCACTCTTTCATTCAAAGTCACAATTCAAACAGTAGTCCTGCCGCGCGCCACGAACATCCGGTCCAGATCCGATTTATGTAAATTCGTATTTTAGAGTTTGAAAGAAAACTATGATAAATGAAAATAATTCAAAATTCTCTGATAAAGGTAATGCATTGTGTGCCATTAGGGAAATATTAAAAATAATGCATGTTTTATTGGTTTTGTGAAAGTATGTGCAGTAAACATTAAATATTTGTTCACTAAACAGTTTTTTTCTTAACTCTCTTGTACCTTCTAGAAAGGTATTGTTATTCAATAAGTAATCCCTATTATAAATCAGGAAACAATGAGAAATTTGGACTCATTATGCTAGACCCTTATTAGCAAAACAAATTTAAATAAAATCTTTTTCCTCATAAAACTCAACATTTTCTACCCCAAAGAACTCAGATAAATAATTGTTTAGTGATGTGGGGTGGGGTTTAGTCAAATTCTTAAATATATACATAGTTCGTGTTACACCTTATTATAAAGATATCCAAATCCATAATTATTGTAGCAGGTTTTTTTTAAAGACGGCTCCTACAGAGTACACCAACTTTTTATATCTTGCAAAGACAGATTTTACACTGTATAAAGTGATATTTTACACCTTACTTTGTTGTTACTCCTTTTTAATCGTACGAAATATTGCTTAAATAATTTATAAACAGCCTCTCTCGGAAAATGATATGGCAACTTCTCTTCCCATTTTAAAACATTTGAAAAAGCAAATTTTGAAAACAAAACGTCATTAATTTTATTTTCAGGTTTCTTTTTAAACTTGAATTGTGAGTTGTGTATATGCTAAAGAATAATAATTAATTAGCAGTGCTTGGCGATTTTGTATTAGTAATTACGATATATATTCATTTATTTACGACACTATGTCATCATTGTTACAGCCATACTGTTGGGGTTATATTCCTGAGATAATTAAAATTGTATCCTAACAAAGAACTTTGGTTTGGATAATACTACTTCATCCTCAAAGGACTTACCCCAGAGTGTGTCATACATTATTATTCAACCTACATCTGCTACATCAAATCAGTAAAGAATGTGTGGCAAACATATTATAAAACCCATTGTTTGAATACACGTCTAATGCAAGCAGCCAAAACAAACAAAAGTCTGAACTAAAACATTCTCAAAATCAATCTAAGACTACAAAACTGGTAGAAATTTAGATATATTCTTATACAACAAGAATTTGTTATAAATAAGTACCATCAGTATAACAACTTTTTTCAAAGTTTTACCTTTAACAATAGTAAAATATGAATGTTGAGTTTAGCTCCAGTTCATCTTCCTCTTGGATGCTGTTACAGACTTAACTCCTGGTATCTGGAGTAATGTTCATTTCAAGAGATCCAAATACAGTAGGCGACGTAGAAGCTTAAAATAAACTTTGCATCGTTTTTACAAAGACATCCAAGGCTTCAAAATACAGTTTAATCTGGGTGAAGAGGCATACTCATTATCTCTTCAGGTGCACTACTGTGTATAATGAAGAATTTAATGTCTATGTAAAACAAAATAATTCTGTCTGCTTAGAGAAATTTTATTAAGTTGGATTGTTTTAATAATTTCCCGACTCCAATTATACATACACATATTCTTTTTCTGCTTTGAATTCTTGGTGGAAGAGAGTAGGTTTTAATTCAAAAGACATTTTTCATTCTTCCAAATTAAATTTATTTTAAAAGCGCTTTCGCCGGCATCATCAGTTAGATGAATAAAAACTCAAATGTTATTTTTATAACTGGCGTACATTGTCCAACTTATTAATGAGTTTCGAAATATTATAGTTATTGTGCGACACTTATAAACTCACAAATTTATCCTAATTTAATAATATTATAAAGGCGAAACTGTGTTTGTATGTTTGATTTTACGCATAAACTATTCAACTATTCAAACTACATTGTAACTGAACTTTTACATGAACACTCTTCCGGTCCCTGGGATGAATATTAGCGTATTCTTATCTCGGAATCTCTCTAGGCTACGCCCCTTGGTATTTAAAATAGCGAAAATTCTATCTAGGTCTTTGAGGCTGTGAAATATTCGTCTTAAGTATGTTTCAGTTATTGATTGGGGAACTCTCCCTGAAAACTTGGGTAAATCTGAGGGTAAAGTGCCAAATTAATGAATTTTGCTTCAATGTCCACACACTTTCATGTTCTTACATTCAGAAACCATTCTTGTAGATAAATTATATTTTGATACATTAATACATTGATCGTTTCTATAGTAACATTCTACCAATTATTCATAAGTAAACGAGAAAGTTCCAGACTTAAGTAAAATAATGATTATTCATGTACCTAGTTGAGTAAAGAACCAGACACATAAATTATACTTTTTAAATTTATTTCTGCTTTATAAAAGTAGGGTTTCTTGTGCATATCCTGTTATTTGTCGCACATGATGAAAATTAAAAAAAACCTTTAATCGCGCTTCCCATTCCTCTTATGATTTGTTTTATAATCATTTGAAATCTTCTATTGACGCTTTTGCTTCTTTCTTTAAATGTTCCATGAGTTTTGTTGTATTTTCTTTTCGCTTTCCTTTCATATTGTCCGTTTGAGTAGCCGAGGTCTGAGACAGTTAAGTTTATTATTCAACCCATTTTAATCCCACGCATTATGGCTAGAAAAGTGTTGTATATTTTTTATGTTATTTAAACCTACATTACATTAATAGTTGATAATTTGGCTAAAACCAATATTACAAGAGAAATAAGCATACATAAATAAATATATTGATTTGTGTGCTTAGTAGTATCCAGGATACTGCTTTAATTGAACATATCTCTTAAAATCATTAGTGTATGTGTGATGAAAATATACAAGTGCTCTTACATGAACTCGAGTTCTATAAGTTGAGACAGGAGAATAAAATTTACAAACAATAATATAACCCATATTTCTTCGTACTACATAGTATATTTAAAATAGATCATTAATAAAATAATTACTGGTGTCGTAAAGTTTATTTTCAACATGTGACTAAAGTTCAATCTATTCACGTATTTATAATGGAGCTTGGCATCGCTCTAATCGTATCTTTTTTAATAACATTTCACAGAATTTAAGTCTGTTAGCATAATTTCATGTCGGTCTAGTATTGATAAGTGGTTCAATTTAAGCAATGTAGTATTGCATCATGACGATGTACACACAGAGTTTTATAGCTAATGGTAGGAAACTAAAATAGAACTAGTTGAGCAAAGAGTTGCTATCATTTTTCAAATAATGTCTGGAAACCTTGCATGCACGTTAAGTACAAGACAGTTATCAATAATGAAAGAAACCCTGCACATTTTTTCAATCTATGAATTAAACAAGGGTTAATATATTATGAGTGCAATTTAACACAAAAACAAACACGCACGCGCTTGCGAAATAAAATTATAAATCACTACGAAATGTAATTTATTGTAAAGCACATCGCTAATGTTAGTAAACGTATGTAGCTTGTGGGCATCAATTAACACAAAAATTTGCTTTTCACTACACTGAATGTTTAGTTCTAATTATGTACTGAGTATTAACATTCGAACTGCATCACCTATAGATTAAATCTGGTAAATTGGCTTGTAATAATTGTTATTAAACTTGTTAAGTTGTACTGTAAATGTATGTAAGAAGAGTTTTAGTTTTAATATGTTGTTGGATCTCTTACACATACATAGTTTACAAAGTCATATCTTGGGAGGTAATATTAAGCGCTATTTTCTATTAGAAAATGTGTTTTAGCCAATATCCTAGTATAACAAAACGATATAAGAATATTGATTGTTATAAATAGTTATGTTAAGATAAGATAATTATGAAGATGATATTAAACAAAATTATTGGGCTCAGATTTGTGATGCAAAGTCTTGGAAGTGTGATATAAATAGGTTTCATATTATACAATACAAAATTAAGACCAGTTTGATAGTATAAACTAGGTTATATATTTAATTAGAAACTTTTTATTACTTGCCGAGGATATAGCGAACCCAAATCATTCGCGGAAGTGGAAACATTTTATTCCTTTCTGTCTGTCTGTTTAAATCTATAATTACTAAGAGAAGAACTTATTTATAGATTTAAAAGATATCAGTTTTTCATGAAGCACCATCGAATGACTTGTCTTTCCATGGTATGTGGCTGAGCGTTAGTGAACATTTTTGCAATGGGTAACCGTGATATTAACACAAAAAATTGCAGAATAAATAATTTCTTAACAACCTGATTACAAACATATTGCCTAGTATTCTACTAATCCAGAAGTCTATTGCTCTATGAAGTCTATTGCTCATAAGGAATAGACTTCTGAATGTAACTTCAGCGAATCCTGTTACGGTACACGTATTGTGGTGTGTTTTTAAAGCGCGCATTTTTGAATAATAAAAACTCCGCAATGATATGATATATCAAATAAAGTAACCACAATGTCGCAATGTTAAATGTTTCGCAAGATATGGAGATAATTCATTGCAAGAGATCGCTGTATATATTTGTATGATATCCTGCAGCATCAGGTAGAGAACTTCCACCCGAGCGTTATGAAACCTCGTGACCGGAATATATCACAAAGAGTTTTTCATAACCTATTTTGATTAATACATGTCTTAAATCGGAAAAAATTTTGCTGCAATTTGCGGGAATAGAAAACGTATATGAAAAACTTAGATTCCATGTCACTTACGAACTCAGAATATGTAAATAATTTCTATTTATTATTTCGCTTTGCAGTCATGCCCTTCAAATTATCGGACAAATGTTAAAATATTTCTTTGATCTACAAAACTATAATACAATTACAATAAATCTATTTTGAAAGAAAGCCCACAAAAGAAGTGATTTTATCACAAGCTCCAAAAAATTTATACGTATTGAATATTCAATATAATTACATTGAATACAGAGGCGTCATCAGGACATTACCACTGTATATTTAATTCTTTAAAGCCTTAGAAGACCTTCAATGTCACTACGAATAAAAGTTCAAGAAATCACCGTGGTCAAAGTTATATTAGTATTTAATACAAATACAATCAATTCCGATTGGTTATCCAAATACTATTGCAATGAAAATGTAATTGATAGGTTCACTATTAGTGAAGGTGTTTATATATGTGATATTTACAAATTTGTCAAGTTCAATTTATCCTTTGAATTATGTTTTTGACAATGGAAGGATTGTGAAGGTACTATGATTCTTTTCGAGTATCGACCATCGCTTTGTGATAAAATAAATCAGTAAAACTATGTTTAGAAGTCTGCAATCTGATATCTTCTTCAAGTGGATAACTAACCTAACACAAACATGAAATCAAACAAATCACACCCATTTTATTGTGAAAAGCACAGATCACGCACCACAACAAACCTCGTGTGTGTTTGTGTCCGTACACATTGTTTCTAACACATGGACAGAGAGAATAAATTTGACAGCAGGTGTTTAATATTTGGATAATATAATAAAGTAGAATGACTGTGCCATAAATAGTAAGTATATAGTAAATATATGATCCAAAATATTACAAAAGTTGTAAAACATATTCTAGCGTATAAGATTATGATAGTTTTTATAGCTTTTATAGTTCATTTTCACGTTTCTATATGAGAATTTAACAATGATAAACCAAACTATGTTGTTCAAAAAAATCACTTTTTAATTGTAGATATTTTTAAAATAGTAGAAATAACACATAATACTATGGGCGCGCTATTGTATGAAGGTACTCTAGACAATCGTAACTGAGTAGTCAATTATTGAGCTGTCATCTGTCACAACAATGGGGTCTGACGTCACGTCATTCTCAGACTGTCAATCTGTCATTGTCAGTATTCATCTGTTCGCAGCAGCATGAACCGTGTTCTCGGGCGTATCTCACAGGTACAACAGTAAATTTAAAAAAATAATTTGAATTCTATATACTCCTCTAGAGTCTACATATTGCATTTAATTCTTAATTACAAAATTCCAACAGACTCCACCAAAAAGGTATTTGAACTCTACAGATAACTTGTGCTAGAAAATTTAGCTATACTGACTATTTCTAATATATTAGAGTCTGGGTATGTCTTAGACGTTATGGAATCCAGCGTTTAACAAAATTCTTCACCAACGTTTCAAGTCACTATATTTCCTTAATTTCGTAAAAAAAACTGTCCTCCGAAATATTTTTTGCAATAGTTTAAATTTTCGATTCATTTTATAATATTTTCCCCAAATTAAATATCTGTTTTTTTGACAGTAAATGGTTTTCACTCATGCTCTTTCATACAAAATCAAAATTCACAAGTTCGCGTCAGTTTTAATCATATTACGATCACGCAGCAACTTGTTGCACATGCTTAATTTTTGTCACTCCTCTACCCCTCTCTATTAAACAATTGTCCGAAAAGATTCCACCAAGTTGACACAATAAACTTTCGTGCAAACCACGTGGCCAATGCTATTTACCAACTAAGTAGAGCAAGGTATTTAAATGAATATTCCAAAAGTGACGTCAGTGGTACAAAATATGCTGGACTCCAAAGATTCTAAAGAGTTGACTGTGTTGAGAAGTATACTAAAGATTTACTGTAGTATACATAGACCGTCTCCTCAGCTTTCATGTATTATAAAAGTATTACAATGACCTTATCATTCCATAACATGGAATATTATGCTTGCACAAAATCACTTTTGGTTTTCTACACTATTGAGAGGTGCAAAGATCTTATCAGTCAGAAGGTTCTTTTTCTTGTCATCATTAAAAGTATTAACTAGACTCAACCCATACATGTACAGAAAGAAAAGTTTAGATAGTAATGTACAATTAATTAAACTAGTTTTAAGGTAGTACTAAAATGTATTTAATATTTCAGGAAAATATTATTCACAGAACTAAAAGTCATTAAAATTGTATATGTTACAGTAATGAATTGACCTGCAACGACAATTTTGATTAGTGATTTTTATGAAGAAATACGTCAATATAAAAAACAGTCACATTAGTTTTTTTATGCTCTTGTTTGGTTAAACGCTAGTAGCATTTAAATTTAGTTAATTATTATTAAAGTTTAGTTAATTAAATAAATTTTAAATATTTTTCTTGAGGATAATATCATTATTAACAGTTCAAGTGGTACGTATGCTAGATCATGTGTCACGTAACAGATTTAGCTAAGGATAGAATGAGAGAAATGCACCATAATAGAATTTATAAAAATGCTACATGGTCGACGAAACAGGAACAGTATACGAGGGTATAGAGATATTTAACTTCCAGGTATACTGAAGCGAAGGCGAAGGTACCTTACAGCAGCGGAATGTTGCAGTAACTTTACGTACTGTATGTTACAGAATAGTGGCATACCTTTACCCTTCCTTTTCCTGCTGAGAACGTGACCTCCTATCTTGTATTTGCTTTAGTTAAATTACAATGGTTGTAACATAGTTTTGAGAAATCAGTTGGTAATTGATTTAAAAATATTTTCCCCCACAAACATTCTTTGAGATGGCATTTTCCGGAAAAAAAGTAATGATGGAATTCTATCATCACTTAACAGGATTTTAGGCATTACAATAGAATCTTGAAACATAGCACGAGATAGATAGTTAAATATAAAGCCATTGTCAATTTACAATAAGCGTACAAAAGATAAACTAAGCAACACTGTTTTTTGTTAAAACACGTTATTTTCTTAGTTCTTATTTCTTTAACTATTACTTCCTAAGTAATATTCGGTGTAAAGTTGTTAAATAATATGTGTGTATGTATAATGTATATATATACTGTATATCTGTCACATATGCGTTTAAATATCCAAACTAACATAGGCCTATATGATCGGAAGACCAAATACCTTTCAAATGACTTTTGTTTACATTTATTAAGCTTGTATAAGTGGCAGTAGCCTAATTTAATTTCAATAAACATTGAATCACAAAAAGTACTTGCTCCGCTGGGACTCGAACCCGGATATCTCACTTGCCGGGTGAATGTGCTACCATTACACCACAGAGCCCTTACTTTTTACGATTAAATTATATTGTATTTGGCCGTATCTGTCACATATGCGTTTAAATATCCAAACTAACATATGATCGGAAGACCAAATACCTGTCAAATGACTTTTGTTTACATTTATATATTATATATTAATATATAATTATATATATAATTATGGTATATATATAATTATGAGTCTTGTGTTACAGTACGCTCCCTGCCTCCCGGAACTTTTATTATTTAAACACTACTGTGACACATCTAAACTAAAATATTAATGAATCATGTTGTTATATGTCTTGAGATGTCTGTACAACTTACATTTTGTTTGAATTGTCATTTACACAGAGACAAGAACGAGTTCTATAATGGTTCTTGCCAAACCATGGAATTTGGTTGAGCGTTACTCAAACCTATTACTCAATAGCCTCAGAAAATTCCTATTTTGCCTCCTGGGGGATGTACACATTTTATGTGTACGATTTACGTCTGTATATCTGTCCGCAGCCCATACTGAGACTGAAATGAGATATTGACTTAAAATTTTGCACTCGATGTTACGTAATAAGTGGTGTGCCATACTCCTATATCGTCTTAAGATTGCTTTTGAGCAATTTGTTTAAAACAAACGACCCAATTCATTCAGGATTTTTCGTTTGAGATGTAGAACTAGGAGAACTAAACAGAGGTTAAGTTTTGTAACCAATGACAGCATGTGAGGTTGTTGGTGGCAAAAACCTACAATATCCGTTTACTGAAATCATCTAAATTGTTTTAAGAGAGCTACTCAGTCAGCCAGACTCTAAGTCGGAGATACAGGTATCATAATTTCAAATCCTGGTTGTAAACTTAACACTTTTATCATCACTGTCAGAGTTACCAAAAAGAAGGAATTGAGAAAAGACTAAACACTGACTCCCTAAAATAAAAAAAAAACACATAATAAATTCTTAACGAACTCAGTGGTATAAGTATTTTTATTTGCAAAGATTACTAATTATTATTTTCCCAATTTACAACATAAGTAATATAAAGTTTGGCTTCCAAATAATAAAATTGCAGAAATAATAAAATATTCCAACAGATTCTTCGATTTCTAACATTGAATATAAAAAACGCTGCTGTAATTATTGTTCAAAATGAGATAAACAAATTAAAAACCATTTGTTAACTAATAATATTGTACTATGAAGGATGCACAGCCATCAGGCACAGACATTATTAAAAAAAATCTTTCTCTGCCCTGTTCAAGTGTTCAACCGTCATAATGTAGCATATGTAATGTAACAGCTTTAGATGGGTAAAACGATTCATTAAAGCGATTATACTTAAAAATAAGATATATGCTGGTTTAAACTTGTATGTTATGTGGTTTGAAAACATAGAACAATAAATATATCAGTTGTGACTTTCAGAAATAAAACAAAAACACAGCATTGACTTATTTCTGAATAAAGGACTAGGAGAGAATTGTAACCGTGTAGTCCATTATTGAACTGTCATCTGTCGTAACAATGGACTCTGACGTCACATCATTCTTTGTCAATCCGTCACTATCAGTTTTCATCAACAGTAAACTATACAATGATTGAGCTATCTACCACAGTTATAACAGAATAATTCGAGGATAATTAAATTATTCCAAAATCCTAACTATGTTGTTATTAGAAATGTTCATAGGTCTGTCACCATTAGGCATAGATAGATTCATTTGTAAAGAGCCAATGAAAGAAAATTGGACTACAGGAAATAATATATAACAATATAACATATGATATTTATACATACAAACATTATTTTATATTAATTAAATTTGTGTACAACTTGAAAATTGTGATATTATTATTGGTGGTTTTATTTGACTTTTTTATATTTACTCGTACTATTCTACATAAGACATTGATTAAGAAATAAATTATCGTGTCATGTTTCAAAAAAATTAAACTTTAATTTCAAGTATTTTAAAAGAAATATGTATTATCATGTTCTACCTATTAGCTTTGTCCATTAATATGGTAGTAAAAAACGTCAATCCATAATATGTTACAAACTATCCCTTCCTAACAATCTGGTATTAGTTTTGGGAGAATTACATAAATCTTAACTTTTTCTATATCCTATGAAAGTATTTGGAAGATCTATAAATAGAATTGTTCGTGCATTTGGATGACTAATTCAACAAAAACTATTCCCGATCACTCTAGGATTACAAGTTATAGTAAATAAACAGAGTACAAATCTGCCCCCATTAGTTAAAAGGCCCTAACTCCAAAATTTTTTAAATTGACTTTTTTTTGTTGTTTTCGATTTC
This sequence comes from Homalodisca vitripennis, assembly GCF_021130785.1. Taxonomy (NCBI): domain Eukaryota; kingdom Metazoa; phylum Arthropoda; class Insecta; order Hemiptera; family Cicadellidae; genus Homalodisca; species Homalodisca vitripennis. Next base: position 190,226,744 of record NC_060207.1, read on the forward strand.
CTGGGATAAAATACGTCTTTTTATGACATAAAAAAGGCCCTAAATTCAACTCCATGGTTACTATTACTACAATTTATATTGGCCCTAACTCCGAAATGCCGTGGTTTTTGACATAAGATGGCCCTATGTAACAATTAAATGTTTAAAACACCCTAAGTGCATAGGCAGTTGCAATTAGGGCCTTTAGACTTATGGTTCAATAGTCCACCCAAGAGCATCAAGGAACTTGGGGCCTTCTCTCATAAGACTAAGTAGGAGATTTCCTGGAATTAGGGCCTTCTTTCATCAAACATAACAGCATGACTAGGCTAGAGTTTTTGTTTGTTGCAGCTGTTCTCACTTAGTAACAACAACCTATCAAGTTAATGTGTCATGAACGTGTGTTTTGGTTATAATTAGTTTATTAGGTTACAGTGTTTTAAATTATATTGTGTCAGATAGCCTGATTTTTTTTCTACTGCACTTCAGGGTAATTTATTTTTTAAGTTGTAATTGTTGATTTGCAAAAATGGAACATGAAACACAGTGGAAAGGTCTATGATTTCCAGGACTTTGTTAAATGTGTTGAAAAAGCTAATTTAGGAAAGGTAGACATCAAAGAACTTGGTGAAAGTGACTTGTATGAATGAAAAGACTGTTCTTCTAAACAAAAGCTTAAGTGTCGAGAAAAATGTACCATATCAAAGATGTTGTGAAAGTAACTGCTGACAGAGGTAAAACTACGCTTTTGTACTCTACGAAATATGAAGAATTTCCATCAAAAGAGTTGAACTTCATTCAATCCAAGTTATATCAAGAAGTTTCCTATGCCAGATAAAAATAAATAAAGTTCGGGGTTTCAATAAAACCAAAAAGAAAAACATTGTTGAAAAACTGTGTCCCCTTATGCCATCCAACCGTCGGGGGTTTTGGACAAGTCTTCCAGAGTCAGGAGAACGAGACTTGATTGACTGTGATGAGTAAAAACTAATTTCCAAAAGTTAATGCCAAAAGTTAAAGTAGATAGTGATCAATTCTATAAATGGCAGAAGTGTTTTGGTTTTCAGCTAATCTTATTATTATTACTGTTTAAAGTTAAGGTAAGTGGGGACTTATTTATCATCAGCATCTCTTAAACTGTGTAATAGGTCTACAAGTTAAACTATTCTAATGACTTTGTGCCAGAACAAACTTTGTTTGTGCATAGATTACTTCTAATTATTTTTATTTAAGTCATGTCTAAAACACACAATGTATATTTAGTTTTTTCTAGTAGTAGGCAGCCTACAATTTAACACTTTTTCTCATTTTAAGTAACTTATTTTTACAAGTTTGTAAAATTATTGAAATATTTGTATGTACTTGTTAACTTTACTGTTTTAAATTTATGAATGTCAACAAATATAACAAGATAGGTTTCTTATTTCTAGTAATAAGCTTACAAATTAAAATTGATCCTTGATTAAAGGAATATATTGTTTTTTTACAAGCTTTTAAATTTAAAAATAAACTTTTACTTGATAAATATTTTGTTTGTACTTGTTCAATTGTTTTATTTGAGTAAAATCTAATAAAATAACATTACATGTTGGTTTGTTTTCTTAAACTGCAGTTTTAACACTAAGGAACATTTAAAAATATGATTATGCCAATTAGGTGTCACAACTAAACAAGTCCATTTTGACGATGAAAAGCCCTAAACTCCCATAGAAGGAGTTAGGGCTTTTCAAGGGTGCGCTTCAGGCCAAACAAACTGTGACATAAAAAGCCCTAACTCCACTTTTTCTATTAAAAAAAATTAATCAATGAAATTTCACATCAACATAAATATTTTGTAGGTCTATCAATAACATTTTAGCATAAACCTTTTTTTAAAGTGCTAAAATGTTAATGCAGGTAACAAAATTAGTAATCCTCATTTCCTGAACAGTTTTGTTTCTTGGAGTTAGGGTTTTTATTCTTATGGGGGCAGTAATATATCGTTCATTATTTTCCCTACACCTACAAGATTATGTACAGTCTGATCTTATTGGTTGTTTCTGTAAACAAGTTAAGTGCTATTCGTAGTAGGTTAACAGTTTTTCTCAGCGAAAATTATATATAAAAAGGAAAACTAACAAAGTGTGATAAAGAGCTGTATTATCTTTTGAGGTCAATGGTTTGTAATTGAAAAAGGAGATGTGGTCAGTGATCCGGTGAAAGACGATGGCCGAGCCTGGATAATGCGTTTGGACTTGAAAGGCTGCGCTGCAGCCTACTCGCTTCTCGCTGCGGTTGAAGCGACGTTTCACCGCAGTAACAACCCTTTGACGTCAACGCTTTCCGGAGTTTATTAAGTGTACGGAAACTAACTTCATTATGTGATGGTTCTGGCACAATTTCCGGGATTCTGACATTGAGACAACTTAACTATTTCACTTCTTAAATATAATACAAATTATTAAACTATTTCTTGAAAGTATTGATAGCAAGTTGTAAAATAAGGGACCAATAACTAATGGTTATTAAAATACTGATTAATAACATTTATATATTTTTTCCGTAAATATTTTATATATTGTAACTGATTAATGGATTCTATGGAATACTAAATAAAGTAAATATTTAAAAGAATACATCACGAGCTTATAAACTTTCCATTGTTGCCCTTTAGTTTTGAATTAAAATTAAACAACAACAAATTATTTACTAATTTTCAAAATATTTGGTTTATGTTGTTAAAATGTACAATGGTCCAAAATCCATATTTTTACATTCTTTCCAAATTTTCATCGTCTGCTTTAAAGAACCAATAAAAATCTAGTTGTGAGACAAATTTAAATCTTTAAGACAGTTAAGAGTTGAAAATGTTATAAGCTTTTAAAACTATCATTTATATAAATATTGACTACCTCTTAAGTTCAGAGTTACATATATTATACTCTTACCTTTACAAAAGTTTTTTCCAAGTGTCAACGTTACTGAACGACGCAAAGTGTGGAAAATATGCATGTGTGGAAAAAATTGCATTGTTGTTGTAGTTTTTCTTTTACTAACCAACATACTTATAATATTACATAAATGTTCTAAACACTGGTGTAGAGTATGTTCGAAATAGAATAATTGCAATAATGCACAGAAACCAATGTAAATTATGTTATAAATAGAGCACTATAAAAATGTTATGTCCTCTCCAGAAAAGTTTATGCATGATATGCATGGTTACTCATTATTCATAACATTTTAGGAAGTTATAACTTTAGTTTTAATGGGCCATAAAAAACACACCCAGTTAAATCGTATAATTTAATGACGAAATAAAACTTGTAATCGAAATTTCATGATAAATTGTAAGCGATTTTCACACAAAACCTAAACAAATTAAAACTAAAGAAATGTACCACTGTTTTCAGTATTAACTTTCTGAACTAGGGAAGAGAGGAAACAAATTTCCACTAATGTAGTTGTTACTAAATTATTTAAATTCGAGAGCAAACTATCTATGAGAAAATGCATTAATACATTTACTATGTATAACCTATTGTATGGAAGTAAGGCATATTCAATTCTAAGTTTACATTTAATTTTCAAGGACAATAAGATTTATTTCCTTAAGTAATTAATGTATAATATAAACAAATTTTCACGAGGACTTCAGCCATCTCTAAATAGCTTACCTCTATACTCGAGCCAGAGTATACTACTACTCCCGTAACTTTACATCGCTCAAATTACTTATAAGCAGAATGCTTCTTCTCAGGTTAAGCAATTAAGTTGTCAGAAAACCAGTTAAAGTTGGCATTCTTAGAAGGGGAAAGAAACACCTCCGTATAATCATGATATGGAAAGTGCTGGTATACAAATAATAGGAGAATTCTTCAACAACTATCTTCATGAATGGCTTTATTCAGCATAAACTTTTTGGTCAACTAACCGCTCAAGTCAACTTAATATCTCGTTACTAACGATGGAATCTAAGATATTTGGACTTTAATTTTAAACAAATGGTTCATGTATATACCATTTATAAAACAAATAAGTCTAAACCTGAAATATACCCAGCAAGGGATCAATATGGTTGGTTTATACCTTCCAGTTGAACCCACCACTGGGCACAGCAAAAACCGATGTGTCACTTAGATCTGGACAACCTTATGGATGTCCAGGAGCGGCACATCACTAACCGCAAATGTCGAGATTCTGGGCTTCGTGGGCAATTCAATAGGTCTAGTCGACTGTGGGAGATGACTGTTGGAGTTGGTGGGGTTTGTTCCCTAACCTCAGAGGTTCTTGCTAGCCTCAACAAGGGTATGCCACCACCTGCCTGTTTGACTGGAGAGGCTGGTTCAGAGCTGGCCTCCCGTTCTTCCGGGGAGACATGACTTTGAGATGTAGTGCCCTAATTCTTACTCATGGATCTCGATAGGAGGCGGCCTCTACTCCCTAACCTTACCCATCCTAAATATCCCGTCACTCCTGAAGCAGCGCAAAGGTTCTTACAAGACTAAGTGCAATTTATAAGCTTCTTGTCCTAAGCGAACAAAAAAAAACTGAAAAAAATTATATTCAGTAACACAATATTTAAGTAGGCACAGTATGTACGTATATTCAGTATATATTAGTTTAGTATCGTTATCCCCACATTTCTTCTCAGAGCTATTAACAACGAAATCGTCTAAGATGAAATAGATAGAAAGATAGTTTGATGGCGTCCCTGTTTGTCAGAGAAAGAAAGCGTGCTGAACTTAGTAACAGACAAGGATGATAAAATCTCATAGCGTTAAGTCCGTAATAAATCACGAACATTCCTCTACTGAATCTATGATTCACTGAGCAAACACTCAGTCAAAACTAAACAAAGTGCTTATGCACAATCAAATGTTTTATTCTCAGGGATGTAAAGTGTAAAACAAAAATAGCCTGAACTTAAAAGTCCTGAAAGCATATCTTACATTGACACATTTGTATGAAATTTATAGTTATTCTGATACAAAATTAATGTATTAGTAACACTTACCAAATTTTACAACAATTTTCATTAAAACTGTACCTGAAACAAAATTAAAAATTATTAATAACTAAGCTTTGAAAATATATTGAATGCACATAAAATATTTTCCTAAACATAGAACAATGTACATAATTATGGTAATAATTTATTGATACATTTAAAATAATAAATTACCACTGAGTAAGTACAATAAACAGTTCTAATAGCAAAACATATATATTTAAAATGTGAGATTACTCTCTTACTCTGATTACATTTCCAGAACCGATTTGGATGAAACTAAGAACACACATGCGTGAAAATTAGCTTAGCAACGTACCTTGAAAATTGTTGAAACATCTATGTTAAGGAGATGTTCAAAACACTAAAAATTTTTTCCGCTTGTAAATTAAAAAAAACAGTTGTTAATTAATTGTTATTATAGTTCGAGGTTTTATAATGAAACACTTTACAACTTTATATCAAACTATTAAACATCGGCTTTAAAATATGTTTCACAGTCACAATCTTTGACTCAATTACAACAAAATAGCATTCATATAAACAATTTGGTATTACAAAAGATTACAGTGCAGTAATCGTAAGATTTCTAGTTAGTAAATTACATTGTAATATTTCAACGAATAATCTAGTAATTTGGTCGAATGTACCGGAATTTAATATGATGGTACTTTGCTACGTCCCAAGCCCGTATTTAGTGGGATTAAAAAAAAAATGTCAATATGGTTTTTAGTTTTATTTATGTAAAGGTTAGAGTAGGCTTTTATAAATACGAGTATATTTTCTGAATACAACACAGCGTTTTTGTAATAAACAATTTCTTGTGATACCTGACTTCAAAGAAAGTCTTCTTTGTTACTTATGTAGGCCTACTCATGTAGCTATGAACCATCAAAATTATAACAACCCATGTATTAAACTTTTATATGGATCGAATTTTTAGTTACTATTTAAAATAAAGGAGTTAATTTGTTAATAATATGAATATAACCAATATTCGTTTATATATTATATTTAAATAGATGTTCTACTTTATTAATTAGGTATTTCTTTATTAATGTACAGTAATATGAGTGGGTGTGATTATTATACTGTACATAATTACTTTGGCAAAGCATTGCACAAAATATAATCAAAAACAAAATAACTGTAAAATATTTAAACTTACAATAAACTCAAAAATAAACTTTTTAACACAAGAATATTATATAGTACGATTAAGACGTAAAAAATTCAAAGGACACGAGCTAAAATCTCGAAACACATCATGTCCATGAGGCAGTCAACTAACTAAATTGGGGATGAAACGACTTCTAGACATCAAAGTACTTCTTATGGTCTTGGGATAAGTTATCTTTAAATATTTCAAAACAATAAAACTATACTCATTTTAATCCATTGTTTTAAATACAACATTAGATCTTTTACTTTATTAAACATATTAAATATATTTAATTCACTGTAATAAAATTAACTCCAATATTAACATTTTAAGGCACTTTAAAAGAAAACATAGAGGAAGGGATATTGAAGCTCCTTGTCATTCGGGTTTTGTAGGAACACCAGCACGAGGAACATGAGCTTTATGCGAACATTGTGATAACCCTCCGAATTCGACCTTTTGCTTGCATTTAAATATCATCCAAGACAGATCGTAAATACTCATCATTTCGGGTATCGATAATGGCGTATTATGAATGACTATTGCTACATTTGACCTAGGAGTAGTTTTGAATAAAGAAAAGCGGTTCGAATAATTGCTAACATCAGTACCAGAGTCTTGTGGACCACCATTAAAAAGTTTGCTACTCTTTACCCTACCGGGTTTATACATTTTAGGAAGAGTTTAATTCTGCTTATCTAAATGTGCCCTATCAAGCGACCGAGATGTACATGGGTAAGAGACAAGAGACAGAGACAGCTACCGAACTGAAAAACACAGAAACAGTAGCATATGAACACTTGGCTTCGCAAGCATGTGTCCACTTTATCAACAAGTTACCAGATGTATGTGTGAATGTGGCTTTGGGGAGTGAATTTAAAACATTATAATATCAATCGTGAATTTTCCCTTATATGTATTTTGTAAACAGGAATGAAAAGTTTGAATTTTATGATAGTCGCAATTTTAGTAGATATTTTTAGGAGTTTCACCTCATAATCTCTTGTCTTTTAAGAATTATAAAACATTTGTATCAAACTTGTATTACTTATAGTAAACTATTTCTAAAGCTTATCGTGTTACATGCACTAATTAAACAAGTTAAAGCAGAGTTGTTTCATTTTCGTCCATTCTGTATAGTAAGACGTATAAAGTTAAAGACGAATAAAAATGCTTCGAAATATCTTTGTCTGGAGACTAATTTACTAAATTAAGAGCCAAACTATTTTCTGATTATAAATTTAACTGTACAATGACAGATTTGTCTAAGTAAGCTGCCAATAAAGATAAGTAATAACTTTTTTTAAACTACTGTCATCTCGATACGGAATTATGGTATCCAAAATTATTGTATAAGCAATCAAAGTATACAACGAATATAAATGAATTTGATGTTTCATGAAATTATGATTGTGAATGTGAAAATTGCATTACCAAATCATTACACGACGTCTCGCTGATTGTGCATTAAATGTTTCGAGTCCACAACTCACTTCATTTTTGACATAGCCCCTTTTCATTTCATTCAAAGTTTTTCAGTGATATGCTTCGCAAACGATCTGCCAATATTGGCCCGTAAAATGATAATGTGCCTCGTACTTTCTGTGATTAAAATATACGGATAGTGAAGAGACGAGTATTTCACGACCCGTTACGCAGTCCATTGTATGATACTTGTGCCACTATAAGATTAACAAATTTTGGTGCTTCTAATTGACATAGTTAGTTCGTGTATTGTTACACGTATTCTTTCGTTTGTTAGCATTATTAAACTATTAACCCATTGTTAGTTTCCATTTGGCGTTTCCTCTTCGACTTTTGAGTAGTGCCACTGTCTCCACTCCTCTCAATTCGTTTTCGCAACGAGAATTAATTGACACATGATGATCGCTTCCTGGTAAGGCAGGAAAGGAGAGAAAGTATATGTTTTAAGAAGTCTTTGCTTGAATGGGCATAATACATTAGAATAAAGGGAATAGCCTATTTTGAAGACAGAAAGGAATTAATAAGAAAAACTGTTTAAAAAGTTTAAATTTAGAAAATTAAGGGACAAGTAAATTTTAAATTCAAACACATGATTTTTATCAAGATATCAATATATTATAAATATAATTTATAGTCATAACGGTTCTGAAGATCCGAAGATCATAGACACGGGTTTTATGTAAGGTGTTACAACTGTTGATCAATAAATAAATTCCTCTAAATGTATAGTTTTATTTTACTTTACATGTACTGCTTACTTCGGCGCATCTGTGACAAATGTTCTGTGAGTTTAACTTGATTAACACTCTAACTTTTATTCAAAAAATAATTCTTCAAACGTTTGTAGGAGAAATGTGACTTTGATGTTCAAGTGGTACAAAGTTCCATTCAAAATGAGGTTGAACGTCAGATTCCACCCTCGTGGTTTATTTTGTTAGTCTTGAGTAGAACTGTGAGATGTAACTTTGATGTTTATGTGGCACCAAGATCCATTAGAACATGAGGTAGAAACTTCAGATTCCGCCCTTGTGGTTTCATATTGTTAGCGAAGTGTAAACTGATGAGGGATGACAGCGGTCAAAACAAGGAGGGACTGACAGCCAACACATCTTCTGTCAAGGAGGCAGCTGGATAGTTAAATAACACATGGTAAACCATCTTAGAAGTACTAAGCCTTGTACTGTCCGCAATCTCACTTGTTTGCGAGCTCAAGGAATGCCCCCCCACCCCCCCCCCCCCCCACCCCCCCCCCCCCCCACCCCCCCCCCCCCCCACCCCCCCCCCCCCCCACCCCCCCCCCCCCCCACCCCCCCCCCCCAACGAAATGTCAAATACCTGAAGTTTTGCATGCAGCTTCAATGCTATACGATCACCACTGATAGAGCATTTCACTCTATGGGGTTTAGCTGAGCGAAAGCGAATATTTTTACATTGGTCATAAGACCAATAAGGGTAACAATGATAGCAGGTAGAAAAATAGCAGAATAAATCAATTTATAAGTACATTGCGTACAATCATATGCGATTTGAACATGTGAGACTTTTATTCATATAACAAAACGAAAGAGAGTCTAATTTCATAATTAACAGGTTGATGTCAAAAGACTTGATTTCAACGCACTAATGCGTTATAGTACCATTCATCCCATTCCAATGTTGCTAGCAATTGCAATGAATAAATATTTGAAAGAATCATGTGCAAAGACGTCTCGGGAAAAATGTCATCGTTGGATTTAAATTTTGCATGAAATATTCATTTCTTCAGAGACAAGGATATGATCTTTGATTACGTAATGGTATTTAGCTGAGCGTAATTCTGGAGTCAATTTGTTCTGTATTAAGGTCTGATTGTTTATCTGCCCGCAGGACATATCGAGAATTAAATGAGTTAAAGATTAGTAATTTTCAAGCAACCTCACTGAAGCCTGTAACGCGACACGTAGTGTGTAATTTTAATAATGCAAACCATATAATAATTTTAGTACTTTTAATTATTGATTGAGAGTTAGCGAAGCCTATCACGCGAGGACTGAAAAACTTTTATTTCTATATTTCTGACCTCACGATATATTAAGTACGAACTGACATAAAAAAGCAACATCGAATTTGAAGATGATACTTGTAACTCCATAAGATTTGGCAAGCGTTAGTGAAAATATTCACAGTAATATTATGGATAACAGAAAATTACATATAAATCCATTTTGTAAACAACTTAAGTACAAACGTTACATAGTAACACATGTACCCCAATGAACGAGTAATAGACTTCTGCATGTCATCGTAGATAAAAACGTACTTTTTGAGTATGTTTTTATGTGTCATGTAAACGTCAGCAAACCCTGTTACACACGTATTGTGGCATACTGTATTTCTAACTTGTTAGAAAGACCACCACTTTACTTCAAACAAAGTAAATTTAGAAGTAGTAATCAAAGTTATTTAAATGTCTCTCAATGTTTTTGACGTGACAACGTCTTAAATTAGGTTGCGGCTCGGAGTCACTCATGAAAAAGTGTAACGCCCGGTAACGTTACGATGCCCGTCCAGTGGGTCCGCCGCTCGGGATCCGCACGGGATAAAGCAGATAACTGTGGGTCCGCCGCACGGGGAAATAAAGCAGATAACTATGTTTATTCGTGAAAATGTGGAGTGCTTAGATTCGTCATTTACAACAACTACAACAATAAAAGGTAAATAATTGTACACTGATATTTCATTATCGTAAACTATGATTGATTGATTAATTGTTAGATTGACACAAAAGTTGAGAAACTGAGTTTATAGGTTATGTCATACTATTGACAAATGTTGATAGTGTTAAGTAAATTATTAGTTTAAATCACTCTGCAATCAATCGTAATTCAGTCGATTGAGAAGAAACAGCGCGTATTGCTAGTCAAAACATTTAAAATAACAAATTATAACCTCTAACCTGTCATAACAGTGCGACCAAACAAACGAACTAAACCGACCAATCACCACGCGCGGAGTTAGAATTTAACTGTGTTTAGCAAGAATTTCAAATTCCAATTTTAGTAAATGTTTTATTCAACTTTACCATTTTACAATAAACAAATTTTAATTAATTTCAAATTATGTTACAATGTTTTAGTAAACAAAATATATTTCTATAGTTAAAATTTATGCAATTCTTATTTTTCATTCAATTCCTTGTTCCTATTGTGCAATTTAATAATATTCATATCAATAAATATTCTACGAGAAAAAGACGTTGTCACGTAAAATCTTCGCCCGTAAAACCGACTTTACAGGCAACCATAATTTTTTTAAATGAAAATAATTCATTGCAAACAATCGATGTGTATATTTGTATGATACTCCTGTAACATCAGGTAGAGAACTTTCACCCGAGCGTTATGAAACCTCGTGACCGAATAATATCACAAAGAGTTTTTCATAACCTACTTTGATGAGCGCATGTCTTAAATCAGAATATATTATGCTGAATTTTGCAGAACAGAATGAAAGATTTGGGTTCCAACTCACTGGCGAATATTCCCATATTAAGTTACGATGGTATATACATTATTGTGTTTCATTTTTACGATTTACAGTCATTCTCTTGTATATATATACTGGTAAGACATCTGACATGCCAATGATCAGCTTAGAACAAGTCTTATTAATGCGGTATTATGAATATTGATTTCAAAACTAAAATATTTTAGTAAAATGCAAAACAATTTTATTGGTTTTCTTGTATTGGTTATTTGAGTTCTAAATTGGATAGTACAAATATTTTGAAAGAACGCTCATAAAAGGAATTTTATGACAACTCCAAAAAGCCTAAATATAGGATTAGAGTACTCAATATAGCAACATTTAGTAAAAAAGGTGATATAAAGAAATTTGTCACAATATAACAAAACATTTTGAAACTTTTCGAGAATTTCGCTTTGGATAAAACTGTACTAATCACCATAGTAAAATTTGTAACTAGTATTGTATAAAATTGTATCTAGTTCAAAAAACCCCTATAACTTTAAGAGTATTAAACAAATAAACCTAACCATGTTTATTAAAAACATTAATTTAAAAATGAGGATGTTTTACTGTGTTAATACGAAGAAATAATACACACATGGGCGCGCTATTGTATGAAGGTACTCTAGACAATCGTAACTGAGTAGTCCATTATTGAGCTGTCATCTGTCACAACAATGGGGTCTGACGTCACGTCATTCTCAGACTGTCAATCTGTCATTGTCAGTATTCATCTGTTCGCAGCAGCATGAACCGTCTTCTCGGGCGACTCTCGCAGTTACAACAGTAAGTTTAAAAAACAAAAAAACTTCTCTAGAATAAATAAATAAAATAAATATATATATATATACATACATATATATATATATTGTTTTTAATTCTAAATCACCGATTCTTTCCTCAACAAACAACACCACACAATTTTTTTAACTTTATAGGCAATTTGAGCTACAAAATTTAGCTGCACTGACTGTTTCAAATGTTTAAAACATACTCAGTGTCTAACGTACGTCTTAGATGTCATGAAATCAAGCGTTTATCGAAGGTCTTTCTTACCGTTTCGATTTCTTACTTATTAATTTTGAAAAAAATGTACCCCATAAATATTTTATAACAATTCTTTATCTTTACACCTCCATTTATAATTAATTAGTTAATCATTAGTTATTGTTATTATTTTAAAGAAATATTAAGTTAATTATCAATTTTATACAGTAAATACTTTTCAACCACACTCTACCGTAATAAATACTAAGATTCACAAGTTCACGTCAGTTTAAATCCTATTATAATCACGTGGAAAGGTTGTTGCACAAAAACAGTTATACATCTACCTATCTCTACTACACTATTTTCCGGAATGGAAAAGCTGACACAATAAATGTTTGTGCAAACCACGTGGCTAATGTTATTTACCAACCGAACAAAGATAGGTATTTAAATGAACCTTCAAAAAGTGAAGACAGAGGTACAAACGACGCCGGATTTCAGAGGGTTGACTGTGTTAAGAAATATACCATATCTTTAATTTAGTATACATATACTGTACCCACTGTATTCATGTATTATAGAAAAATTGTCAAGCCTAGCGTTAGGAGTAATTAAATAAACTATCTGGCCTTCTCTCCTGACATTCTATAACCTGAAATACTAGTCTTGCACAATTTGACATTAGATTTCATACAAGAGGTTCTTGTTCAGTCCTATGCCAATCTTATCAGTCCGAATATTGTTGCTGTTTCCTAACTTTATAAGGTTTACCACGCTTAACCCATAAATGTATGGTAACACAAGGTTTACATAGCATTCTACATAGATCTACAATTTGCTGTACGATTTTTATAATGCAAAATGTTGTTAATCGCTCAATTTGTTCTTAAGATATTCCCCTGAGTAAATGGGTTTCAATGTCACTCAGCCAAATCTCATGGAGACATATTTCACCGTCTAACTGGATCTTGAAAAGTTTACGGAGTGAAGTCATCAACCGCACTAATCTAAATTAACTTTATTAACACACTAGAAACCGGAATAAAGAAACAAAAAATAACACAGAATAATTAATTGTTTATTGGCGTATATTAGTTTTCATCACTGTTTTGTATCGCTATATTTTATCATCTTTTGTTTTCCAAATAAACCAAATACTACATGGACGGCGAAACAGTGAGAGTATATAAGGGTCTAGTGATATTTAACTTCCAGGTATATTGGATTGGGAGCGAAGGTACGTTACAGCAGCGGAATGTTGCAGTAACTTTACGTACTGTATGTTAAAGAATAGTGGCATACTTTTATCCCTTCCTTTTCCTGCTGAGAACTTGACCTCCTTTCGTCCTTATCCTACCCTTTGCGCTTTAGTTAAACTGGAATGGATAATACTTAGATAAATCGGGTTTGGTCGCAGTCCTATTTATTCCATGTCCTTCTTCTCTGAAGAAATCAATGATAGACTTTTTCGTCATCAAACGGGAACTGTAGACATTAATATAGAATCTTGAAAAAGATAACTACAATTAGGTGAATATAAGTACGTAATGATTTACAATCTATAGTATTATAGAAAAGACTAATGGTGTCTGTGTGTTCGTGGGTTGTGTTACCCAATGAAGTAAAAACTACTGGATTATTTGTACTGAAATATTAAATGGACATTCTTGGGGTCTCAGGATAACATATATAAGCCTATTTCCATTTTGAAAATCGCTCCAGGCAACGCTGGTTTCTGAAGTGGTGAAAATCCCATCTTGGTCTTTAAAGTTGCAGTACAGTCAAACAGACATTAATAATTGAAAGTGCCTGTTAAATTAAATCACCTGTTCTGTGGAAAAATGGTTTTATGATATCAAAACATATGCTTCATTAATTTGCCCACTGTTGTAAATTATTTTAAAGACATAGACTTAAATTTTAGTAAATATAAACTTTTAAACTTTGTTCTCCACAGGTAAAGAACAGCATATCAAAAAACTGTATTTTTCAGAAAAACGTTCAAAAATTAGTAACTGAGTATTAGAAATTACATAGTGGATTTTTTACACAATGTGTTTTGATATTTAAATTATATAAAATTACTATTTGCTGTGTTAAAAGTGTATCCTAAAGACTGTTAATTAGATTTGTTTTTAATAATACAAGCACATAGCGGACATAGCGTTATATATATATATAAATAAAGATATATATATATATATATATATATATATATATATATATAGTATATATGGTAAGTAAACAAGAGCTATATATGTGGATATAGTCTTGTTTACTTTTAAGCTATGTAACGGAAAAACATTATAAATTATTCTGCTGTAGTGACTTCAACAATAAAATGGCATCAACAGCATATTCTTGTTTTTTCACATCAGGTCGTATGCCTGAGTTACAGATAAACTAATTTAAAATCCTGATTGCAACCATAAGAGTTTTTCAACACTGTCTGTCAAAGTTGCCAAAAAGGAGGGGCAGTAGAAAAAGTAACCCTTACTTTAAAAAGATATCGTTTAATTTATATTGTTTCATAGTAGTATGAGTGAATAATTATTTCGTTTAAATGGAACGATACTACGGTCACAACCATAGTATTGTAAACGGTGTTATGTCAAAAACGATAGTGAAATACAAAACATACTCCAATATGTACGAGGCTTCTCCAAACAATTAAGAAAGTATTATATAGTTTGTGTACATAAACAATGATCACTAATTATTATTGTTTTCTCGCATTTATTACGGGTAGACGAGAAATTATAGGATTCAAAATAATACAATTGCTAACAAGAATTTAACTAACCAGTGTTCGCTTGATAATTGAAGACAAACACGTTAAAAAGTGTATTTTTACATGATCGACAACAAAATTAAAAGGATATTTTTTATAACTCTACTATGTAAGTGAATCCATCACTGTGAATCAGGCACAAAGATTATTTAACATTATTCTTGTTCTGCTCTTTTAAAGTTTTACAACGTCATCCTATAAATACTACAACATTTTAAAATTAGTTTAAGGTAATAAATCTTTTAAAATAATAAAAAATACAATTTTGGTTTAATGGTTAAATTTAAAATGTTAGATTTATAAAAAAAAGGTTTAATAAAGCTATTATTAATAATAAATATGGTTATTGTAGGTTGAAACGTTAATGTATTTTAATATAGTTTTCATCAATGGAAAAAAATATAAAATGTTAAATGTAAATAAAGCAGCGGGAGAATATCGTAACTGAACTGAATCATCCGGAGAGAATCATTGAACTGTCATCTTTCGCAACAATGGACTCTGACGTCACATCATTCTTTGCCAATCCATCACTATCAGTTTTCATCTACAGTAAACCATATAACAGTTGAGTCGTCTATCATAGTTACAGTAGAACAATTCGTGAACAATTAGATTAGAATCCTAAGTATGTTGTTATTTTAAATTTTTCCCCCAAAATTTTCTTACCATAGTATGATTTGTATAATGGGAGTCAAAGTAAGAAAATTAATATGATGAATAAATATATAATAATATACTGTAATGTTTATAGTATAATATTTACAGTTAAACGAGAAATAATTATTATCGAATATTATTTTTATGGAATTAATTTGTACGAATTTTTAAAATACTTATTGTTGGTTTTAATTGAGCTATCTTCTACAATATTTATTCGCTACATTCTACATAATCCATAGTATAGGGAATAAATAATCGTGACATGACTGTATCAATAATAACTCTACTTTAATGGCAAGTGTTTAAAAAAACTTAGTTTTTTCACGTTCAACCTTAATACATTAACGTGACTACAAGTTTACAGTCTTACTATGTTCACAAATTTGGTATTCTCCATGCTCTAATTATTACAAAAAAACATTAGTTTTGTATTAAAATTAAACCAATAAATTCCAATACGTTTTAAAATTGTCTTGTTTTTATTCTTGAACGGATAACGATGAAAGATTCATCCTTCTTAATGTTTTTAAATTGTCGATCACTAACTTTGAAGAAAGAGCAAAGTTCTAATCGTGAGAAGTGTTTGGCGTGTTTAACCATAGTGCTGTGGCCATCCTAACTTCGAAAATTGTTGTGCTCATTCCAAATAGGCCTTTATAGTAAAGAGTTAGAAAAAATATTAAAACTGAACTAACTATATTGTCTTACGAATACTTCCTTTAGATAAAAATTCTCTTTTTCAAAGTAGTAACTATAACTGAGAAATTTGTCTTCTAGATTTTTCATACCAAGAATGGAAAGTCACAAAGTTTTTGATGAAGATTCTAACTTTTAACATTCGCAAGTAGTAAAAAAATTGTAACAAAATTAAAGTATCAAAATTGTGTAGAATTTTGGTGACAAAAATATCATGTACAGTAGTATATTTCACTTGGAGTAAAATTGTAGTTACGTCAATATTTCTTTTTTAAATTCCCAACAGCAAACTAATTTACATACTCACAACTATATATCATATTTTATACATGGTTATAAAATTCAAATACAAATTGTTGTGTCCATTCAAAAGAGTTTAATATTGAAAATAATGTTATTTTACCCCAACAAAAAATAAAAAAACATTTTTATAAACGCACAAAACAACATTTTTGCCAGGATATTACTTAATTAAGCTAAAATTTGCCCTTAATGGATAGTAATATGAATACTGATTCCTTATCTATAAAACACTTCGGCTAAAAGAAAACGCAATAAAAATGTATTATATACTTCAACAAATAATCGAGTGGTAACAAAATATGTAAATGTCTGTGCATTGAATAATTTCCTTTGAAAAATTTTTAAATTTTAAAACACATAAATTACTATCTCATTTTAGATATTATTATCTAATATTAGGTTAGATAATAATGTTATGGAGAAGTACATATAAGACTTATTGGAATTGCGCAAAAATAAACACATACTAAGAGTTTATAGGAAACGTCAAGTTGATAGTCAACACAATCAAGTTTTAGTAGAAAATTAAAATCCTTTATTATAATTATTTTATTTCTCATAAAACATTTATGGGATTTTTTGATCTATTATTTTTTATTATATAATCTTAGAAGCATTTATATTTATTATTTATTATAATAATGTATTATTTATTATAATATTGTATTATTTATATTAGGACATATATGTTTAATTATTATCTCATATTTAATATAATGACATACTCTGTGGGTTCCGCCATCTTGATTGAATGGCAGATTTCAAAACTAAGTGTGAAAACTATTTACTACGGGCAATACATCGCATTTACAGACACAAAATTATAACAACATATAGATTAGAAGGTCTCTAATCTATCGGTAAGGTTAATTATATTATTCTACTTTCAGTTAGGTTCAATTGTTGTCATACAGATGAATAGAATGACATGTTTGGCATTTAAATAATTCTAATACCTTTTTGTATTTTCTTGATGTTAGTTGATTTATTTCCTCTTAAAATGTTTTATGGCTTATAGTCAACTTAGTTTTCTCAGTATATGTAAATTAGAAAAAAAAATAATGGAGATCAGATTCAATTGTATAAAATTGCGGTTTCCAGAGTATCCAATTGCGGAAAGGAAATATTCTCAATTACAAATTCCTATAATTAGTCCTAATATTAGTTTTAATACCGGCACGTAAAACTTAATTAAATCTTAAAATTCTCTTAGACATAATTCCACATAATGGATTTTGAAATCCAGCAGATAGATTGCCTTAAGTTTCTGAGTCCGGCCTGAAAATTCTAGTTTTATTACAAAATTATTACTGTGGTTACAGATAACCACGTTAGTAAAAGAACTACACGTATTACAGAAACCGACCGCTGAAAAATTAACTTAAGTCCATATTTCATTACGTAAAGAAACTTTTCATAAATTACATTTTTCGATATTTTCATTTTATATTTTGCTAAGTGTTATAGTAAACCCATGTAGAGGTTTCTGAAAGACTATATTTTTAATCTGGATTAGTACTAAAATACCAAAATTATCGTATTATTGTAGCATTGTGTAATGTGCAAACAAACTGTGTAACATTGTGTATAAATATTGTTTGAAACACCACTTTTGCAACATAAAATCAGATTTAAAATTGCAATTTTATGTTTACATAATATCTCTAAACTACTGTCAGTTTCATTCGTGATACGTTTCAGGTAAAGAAAATGCCGTGAGAGGCATGTAATAAGTGAGTTTTCTTGGAAACTAAGAGATAAAACGTTAAATTCTCAACATTATAATAACTGTCTACGTATCGCCACTGCATCAAGCTTTGCCCGACTTTAAAAGAAGTATGGCAGAGGCTGATAGAATCCGTGATTCAACTTTACTTTAGCCTCTCCAATAAAACTTTTGTCCATGCATTAAACGGATGAAACTCTGAAAGAGGTGGAACCTTTTTGCTGTAAAATTTATCGCACCTTTTTACCTTTGGTATTTTTATTCCAATAATTTTTTTAATAGTTGAGTTGTGTACATTTTAAAGCATAAGCAGTTTTTAGAGGGTTTCTTATATTGTTCTATAAAGGCTACATTTTATTATTTTAAATTTGTAGTTGTTTTGAAAGTTGATTATAATTAAGTCTTACACTTGGCCATCATCAAAGTATTTATAAACATCGGAATAACGTCAAAACTTACATCACAGCACTGAGTTGTAACAATATTGACAGCTGGGACGTAGAGGAAATCCCAAAATATATTTGGCCAATTTGGACTTCAAATTACTTTAATAATGTCCAGAATGTTGATGTTACGACTTAGCTACTCTCATACTTCTATACTGAGGCACGACACCAAATCCTAAACTTCAGACCACTCAAATTATTCAAGAGCAGAACGCTTCCTTAGGAGGAAATAAATTAAGATTGCCAAAAAATGCACATCTACAAAAATTAACAGAAGTATCATCTTAACCTAACTTCCCTCATAAAGCTGTTTTTTTTTTTCGCTCATTTATAGGGAACTGAAGATGATATAACCATAACAGTAAAATACTCGTTCTTTGTACATTCCCCAACTTTGGTGCCAGGAGACGTACACAGCAGTGTAACTGTTATATGTGGACGTGATAAGAATCATGTTATGTTCCAACAGTTGCCTTCGGGTTTTATTTATATTGTAATTTTCAGTGCAGTAAATTTCATGTCAAAACTTATCCGTAATTTATGCTCAGTATGGTTATTTTAGATGATGTTTCTTTAAACAAACTATGTTTATAATAATTTTGTGTTTTGTCACCATGGTAATTAAAATCAATTACTTAAGACATTATTAGTAACTGACAAGTTATTTTAATTAAGTTTAACAATGGATCATTTTTCATAATTATAATATAATCATGTAACCGGGGTTTCTCAAGCATTCATTTTATTAGTGGGATAATATTTATTAGCCCGTACATACAACGATGGTGTTTTAGTTAAGCGAAGTACAAGACTTAAATATTGTACCGCTTGGACTCTGTATTTAGCTGTTAACTTTCCTTTCTTTCCTAATGCCATAAAAATTACAAAAATATCTTCAATTTAACTGTTTTGTAGGAAAAGGTAAACGTAAAAAGGCAAAGAATGTCTTATTTCATCAGGCGAGGTTAGGGCTAAGAAGTCGTCTCTGATACTTAACCTGGGGACCTATCTTCCGAACCACCACTAATGGCCGGGCAAGCGGACTATTTGCTTGACCAAAGGCAGTATATTTTGATGATCTTTGGTCAAATTTTCCTGACAGATGTTCGTAATTTAATAGTTATATTGTATGGTGTACAAAAGATAAACGCCACTTCTGATACTAGTACCCACTATTTATTACCACTAGTAGTATCAGTATTATTCTTTACACTTTTATTCACTCAGGTATAAAACTGTATTTTAGAAGTTTTCTCGTAATGAAAAATATTATTACATCTTAAAAAGAGGAACACATTCTTTCTTAAGAGAAGGAGGTAATGCTTCCAAATATTTCAAACAATATTAATACAAAGTTAACTTAAATAGTTATTAATAGTTCTTAAAGGTCTGAAAATATTCCTACATTCTATTTTAAATTTCCACGGTATAATAACATAAGAACGGAATCTTAATACGTACGCCTGTTACAGAGAAGCACCTCATCCCGCAGTGTAGTTCTACTCAAGAAACTATTCCAATGTATCCACCAAGTGCCAATGTAACTATTCAATTGGAATTTTCCTATCAGAACTACTTGCAAATTTGGCTTCTTACATTCAGAAACCATTCTTGTAGATAAATTACATTTTGATAAATTAATACATTGATCGTTTCTATAGTAACATTCTACCAATTATTCGTAAGTAAAAGAGAAAGTTACAGACTTATGTAAAATAATGATTATTTATGTACCTAGTTGAGTAAAGAACCAGACATATTATTATACTTTTAAATTTATTTCTGCTTTGTAAAATTAGGGTTTCTTGTGCATATCCTGTTATTTATCGCTCATGATGAAAATAAAAAAACGTTTAATCGCGCTTCGCATTCCTCTTATGATTTGTTTTATAATCACATTTTACTTTTGTCTAAAGCTTAAACACTTCTCTTTTCTTGTATCATTTGAAATCTTCTATTGACGCTTTTGCTTCTCTTTCTCTAAATGTTCCATGAGTTTTGTTGTATTTTCTTTTCGCTTTCCTTTCATATTGTCCATTTGAGTAGCCTAGGTCGGTACCGCTAATCCGAGATAGTTATGTATTATTCAACCCATTTTAATCCCACGCATTATGGCTAGAAAAGTGTTATGTATTTTTTATGTTATTTTACAACTACATACATTTCATTTATAGTTGATAATTTGGCTAAAACCAATATTACAAGAGAAATAAGCATACGCAAATAAATATATTGATTTGTGTGATAAGTAGTATCCAGGATACTGCTTTAATTTAACATATCTCTTAAAATCATTAGTTTATGTGTGATGAAAATATACAAGTGCTCTTACATGAACTCGAGTTCTATAAGTTTAAACAGGAGAATAAAATAAACAAACAATAATATACCCTATATTTCTTCGTACCACATAGTATATTTAAAATAAATTATTAATAAAATAATTACTGGTGTCGTAAAGTTTATTTGCAAACATGTGACTTTAGTCACATGTTGCAAATAAACTTCAGACTATTCACTAATGTATTTATAATGGAGCCTTGGCATCGCTCTAATCGTATCTTTTTTAATAACATTTCACAGAATTTAAGTCTGTAAGCATAATTTCATCTCGGTCTAGTATTGATAAGTGGTTCAATTTAAGCAATGTAGTTTTGCATTATGACGATGTACACACAGACAGAGTTTTACAGCTAATGGTAGGAATCTAAAGCAGAACTAGTTGAGCAAGGAGTTGTTGTCATTTTTCAAATAATGTCTGGAAACCTTGCATGCACGTTAAGTACAAGACAATTCGTGAGAGAAACCGTGCACATTTTTTCAATCTATGAATTAAACAAGGGGTTAATATATTATGAGTGCAATTTAACACAACAAACAAACACGCGCGCGACTTGTGAAATAAAATTATAAATCACTACGAAATTTAATTTATTGTAAAGCACATCGCTAATGTTGGTAAACGTATGTAGCTTGTGGGCATCAATTAACACAAAAAATTGATTTTCACTACACTGAACGTTTAGTTCTAATTATGTACTGAGTATTACTATTCGAACTGCATCACCTAGAGATTTAAATCTGGTAAATTGGCTTGTAATAATTGTTATTAAACTTGTTAAGTTGTACTGTAAATGTATGTAAGAAGAGTTTTAGTTTTAAAATGTTGTTGGATCTCTTACGCATACATAGTTTACAAAGTCATATATTGGGAGGTAATATTAAGCGCTATTTTCTATTAGAAAATGTGTTTTTAGCCAATATCATAGTATAACCAAACTATACAAGAATATTGATTGTTATAAATAGTTATGTTAAGATAAGATAATTATGAAGATGATATTAAACAAAATCATTGGGCTCAGATTTGTGATGCAAAGTCTAGGAAGTGTGATAAAAATAGGTTTTATATTATAAAATACAAAATTAAGACAATTTTCATAGTATAAACTAGGTTATATATTTAATTAGAAACTTTTTATTACTTGCCGAGGATATAGCGAACCCAAATCATTCGCGGAAGTGGAAACATTTCGTCTGTCTGCACGATATTTCGAGAGAAGAACTTATTTATAGATTTAAAAGTTAACAGTTTTTCATGAAGCACCAACGAATGACTTGTCTTTCCATGGTATGTGGCTGGGCGTTAGTGAACATTTTTGCAATGGGTAACCGTGATATTAACACAAAAGTTGCAGAATAAATAATTTCTTAACAACCTGATTACAAACATATTGCCTTTTAACACACTAATCCAGAAGTCTATTGCTCATAAGGAATAGACTTCTGGATGTAACTTTAGCGAATCCTGTTACGGTACACGTATTGTGGTGTGTTTTTAAAGCGCGCATTTTTGAATAATGAAAACTCCGCAATGATATGATATATCAAATAAAGTAACCACAATGTCGCAATGTTAAATGCTTCGCAAGATATGGAGATAATTCATTGCAAGAGATCGCTGTATATATTTGTATGATATCCTGCAGCATCAGGTAGAGAACTTCCACCCGAGCGTTATGAAAGCTCGTGACCGGAATATATCACAAAGAGTTTTTCATAACCTATTTTGATTAATACATGTCTTAAATCGGAACAAATTTTGCTGCAATTTTCAGAATAGAAAACGTATATACAAGACTAGGATACCATGTCACTGACGAACTCAGAATATACACATTAATTTCTATTTATTCTTTCGCTTCGCAGTCACGCCCTTCAAATTATCGGACAAGTGTTAAAATATTTCTTTGATCTACAAATGTTCTACAAAACTATAATACAATTACAATAAATCTATTTTGAAAGAAAACCCACAAAAGAAGTGATTTTATCACAAGCTTCAAATTATTTATTCGTATGGAATATTCAATATAATTACATTAAATACGGAGGCGTCATTAGGACATTACCACTGCATATTTAATTCTTTATAAGCCTTAGAAGACCTTCAATGTCACTACGAATAAAAGTTCAAGAAATCACCGTGGTCAAAGTTATATTAGTATTTAATACAAATACAATCAATTCCGATTGGTTATCCAAATACTATTGCAATGAAAATGTAATTGATAGGTTCATTATTAGTGAAGGTGTTTATACATGTGATATTTTCAAATTTATCAAGCTCAATTTATCCTTTTTATTATGTTTTTGACAATGGAAGGATTGTGAAGGTACTATGATTCTTTTCGAGCATTGACCATCGCTTTGTGATAAAATAAATCAGTAAAACTATGTTTCGAAGTCTGCAATCTGATATCTTCTTCAAGTGGATAACTAACCTAACACAAACATGAAATCAAACAAATCACACCCATTCATTGTGAAAAGCACAGATCACGCACCACAACAAACCTCGTGTGTGTTTGTGTCCGTACACATTGTCTCTAACACATGGACAGAGAGAATAAATTTGACAGCAGGTGTTTAATATTTGGATAATATAATAAAGTAAAATGACTGTGCCATAAATAGTAAGTATATAGTAAATATATGATCCAAAATATTACAAAATTGTAAAACATATTCTAGCGTAGTATAAGATTATGATGCATAAAACTATTTTATAGTGCAGGCTTTTGGTTTATAGTTCATTGTCACGTTTCTATATGAGAATTTAACAATTATAAACCAAACTATGTTGTTCATAAAAATCAATTTTTAATTGTAGATATTTTTAACATAGTAGAAATAACACGTAATACTATGGGCGCGCTGTTGTATGAAGGTACTCTAGACAATCGTAACTGAGTAGTCAATTATTGAGCTGTCATCTGTCACAACAATGGGGTCTGACGTCACGTCATTCTCAGACTGTCAATCTGTCATTGTCAGTATTCATCTGTTCGCAGCAGCATGAACCGTCTTCTTGGGCGACTCTTGCAGGTACAACAGTAAATTTCAAAAATAATTTGAATTCTATATACTTCTCTAGAGTCTACATATTGCATTTAATTCTTAATTACCAAATTCCAACAGACTCCACCAAAAAGGTATTTGAACTCTACAGATAACTTGTGCTAGAAAATTTAGCTATACTGACTATTTATAATATATTAGAGTCTGGGTATGTCTTAGACGTTATGGAATCCAGCGTTAAGCAAAATTCTTCACCAACGTTTCAAGTCACTATATTTCCTTAATTTCGTAAAAAAATAATGTCCTCCGAAATATTTTATTGCAATAGTTTATTGTCCCCAAATTAAATATCTGTTTTTTTAACAGTAAATGGTTTTCACTCATGCTCTTTCATACAAAATCAAAATTCACAAGTTCGCGTCAGTTTTTAAATCACATTATGATCACGCAGCAACTTGTTGCACATGCTTAATTTTTGCCACTCCTCTACTCCTCTCTATTAAACAATTGTCCGAAAAGATTCCACCAAGTTGACACAATAAACTTTCGTGCAAACCACGTGGCCAATGCTATTTACAAACTAAGCAAAATTTGCTACGGACCTTGATTAACAGCAAAGGACTCAGCCGAAGCTTCCGATCAGGTAGCCTTTGAACTTAAGCACTGAAAGAATCTCCGGAAATAAAAAACTCACTTATATACAGAATATTTGAGATGCAATAGAAAAGGAGCTTCTCCATAAAACAACAGTCAATTCGAGTAAGGTGGCGGGTAACAGCTAGTACTATTTAAGTGTTGTAAATCTACTCTTTACTATCCAGAAATTGCTTATCTATAGTATCTTCAGATTAACATTCCGTAAATAAAAATTGTTTTTTCCCTTTATTCAGTGCACTTTACATCTTTAACACTAAAATCCGACCTAAATCCATTCATAAAGTTGCTTTTGTCGCTCAACTGTAGGAAAACCGAACATGACATAACCATAACAGTAAAATACTCGCCCTCTGTACATTCCCCAGCACCAGTGTCAGGAGCTGCACAATGCAGTGTAACTGTTACGTGTGGACGTGATACGAATTTTCGTTATGTTCCAACTGTTCTTACAATGCCTTGGCCTTATTTCTATTGTAATTTTACGTACAGTGGGAAAGTATTCAGGGAAGGACACCAAATTGCAAACTTAAGGGTACAGTATGTGTAATAGTTGAATACATATTAGATCCAAATGAGAAATTTAAAACGAAACTCGCTTCATCTGCGTATGATATAGCACTATTCTTACTGAAAGTATTATTTCTTTCATAGGGGATATTTTTATGTAATCGCAAATATATTTATGATTTTCTGTAGAATGTGAATTACCAAATACAAAAAAAATACTATTAAAATTAACATATATTAATTGTTATTAAGAAATTTATTACGTTGTTAATGATCAAATAATGTATGTCTTGAAGTTTATACGGTGGATTCTCAAACAATGTAATTCGTAAAAAGTAGACAAAACAACAAACAGCATACATGGGATAAATAATGTGATGGATGTGTGTGAGATTTTAGTTAGATGCCGTTTATTCTTAAAATATTGATCCTCTAAACGGGGCTTAACATTTGGAGATCCTAATTGTTTTCGCTTAAGTTATAGTTATAAAAACAATTTAAAATACTCGTACTTTTAAATTTAACTGTAATTTATTTATAAACAGATAATTTATTCTTGTTTGAAAAACAGTCACTTATGGCACCGTTTATCATTTAATTTAGTATTTTTGTATTAATGAGTATATGCATTTTGTTTATATTATTTATGTGTGTTTAAAAATGTACTATATAAAAAAGAAATATTCTTCTCCTCATTTTGCTCTATTTATATTAAATAAATACAATAATATTTACTCGAAGTAATACATAATAAAGTGATACTAGTTTTATTTAGTACCAATATTAATCATTACAATATTATCTATTAAGGTACGAAATTGCATTGTAAAAATATTCTCACTTTATAAAATATTACTATAATTAAAAAGAGCGAACATATGTTTTACATAAAATAATGAGGTATTTCACAATATAATTAAGAAGTTACAATGAATAGTTTGTAAAGATCTTTTAATTCATCTAGCTTGCATTGAAAAGTTTTCAAAGAAAAGGGACATTACACAGGGAATTTTGTCACGTACGCCTGTTACAGAGAAGCACCTCATACCGCAGTGTAGTTCCACTCAAGAAACTATTCCAATGTATCCAGCAAGTACCAAAGTAACTATTGCATTGGAATTTTCCTATCGGGAAACTACTTCCAACATGTGGTATTTTATGGACTGAGTGTTCGCAAAGTGTCTATACTTGCATATTTGCACACAGGGAAACGAGTACTATTGTCCAACCAAGGGATTTGGACGAGCATCATTGAAGCTTATCAATGACTGCTATCAGGCTGTCACAATTTCAATTTTGTCTGCTGGGAGTTGTAAACATATCTTTTCTGTATGTTTTATCTATCCGCAGGATATTTCGAGAATAAATGTGGTATATATTCAAAAATTGTGCATGCAACCTTGGTTAAGCCTTCAACGTGACACGTGGTGCCACGTACTCCTAATATGTTTTTTTAAATAATCCTTGTATAAAACGTTTCACACTTTTTCAAAATTAAAAGAATGCAATAAGGGCTTTTCTATGTAACTTTTCCAGACTTTAATATAACTAAAAAGAAAGTTAAGGCCAGTATTTACACAGATAATATTGTACATACTACATTGAAGAAACACGCTATGAATGCAACAAGTTGCTGTAATTTTTTAAATAATGTATAATGTGCTTGTTACATGCAATACAGCAAAAGTATGGATAAAAACTCTGTTTAGTTTTTGATTGATAAAGATGAAGGGGATGGAACTCGCGACACCTTTCTAGGAAAATAGAAGTGAAGTAAATGAGGCTTGGACATTGTCAAACTGATAAGATAAGATAATGGCCCTACTCAAAACTGATAAGATAAGGAAGGCCTGCCCTGCATCAGGTAATAACTGTAAAAACAGGTTTTGAATTTTTAAGGAAAGTGGTTGTCTTATTGAAGTTATTTACCTTTCTGAATGTGGATGTTCATGGTTTTGCCTCAATTAATTTTAATTTTAATGAGCTTGCCATTTGCACTGGGTTTAGATATAAAGGTCTAGTTTCCTTTGTTATTCATCGCTTATTAAGAACTTTTAAAACCACGTGGGATATTTTACATTTAAAAATGTTGAGGCCGAACCCAAAATCCAATTTTTGAGAAATAGGCAAAAATGACTAAAAAAGTTCACTTTTATTTTCCAAGAAAGGTGTACCGAGTTCCATCCCTCAATCTTTAACCATCCCTCAATAACTATACCGAGTGTATCCCTGTTTTTAACTCACAGTGTAAACTTATCTAGTATCGGGAGAATCCTACAGATTATTTCCTCACATACACTATCTTTTAATTGTTTAAATGAAACAAGGGTTATTAAATTGGGAATTATTTTTACCACTTACGAAAAAAAGAAAACGAAAAAACACACATACAAAAACACACACACTTATTTTAAAATAGGTTTCTATTTCACTCATAAAAATAAAAATTATTACGAAGTATCATTTATTGGCAAGGAACATTTGTAATGTTGATAACGTATGTAGCTTATTGGTATAATCAATTAAGAGTGTGTGTTTTTCACCACACTAAACGCAAAATTGAAATTATGTACTGTGTAATATTTTAACTGCTAAACCCTCTATTTTATTTATTAAAAAAAACTTTTAATTTAATCCATGGGATTAAAGTGTTATATACATACATACATATACTTTACTTATACTTATGTTT
The DNA here is from genome assembly GCF_021130785.1 of Homalodisca vitripennis. Lineage (NCBI taxonomy): Eukaryota > Metazoa > Arthropoda > Insecta > Hemiptera > Cicadellidae > Homalodisca > Homalodisca vitripennis. Next base: position 190,254,699 of record NC_060207.1, read on the forward strand.
ACATATATAAGTGTTATTGCATTTTTTAAGTTATACATGGTTAACCTAAATCACGAAAACGGGGATCATTACGTCAGCACCCTAAACAAGTAAAAATATCACGGGTTATACAAAGTTATTGTGTTAGTGTACACAAGAAGTTTTAACGTTGTATAGGTTATTAAAAATCTAGCTATATCTTTTATGCACACAAATAGTTAATAACATCGAATCCTAGGAAGGAATTTCAAGCACTATTCCTACAAGAAAATATTTTCATAGACAATGTTAGAAATATAACAAAATTCATCTAAAAATATTTATTATTATGTATTTGAATTTTTGAATTATGAGTTACGAATTCTGAATTTATAAATACACTGGCTGAACTTTAGCTAAGCGTTATGACTCGAGAGGCTGGAAAAATGTCATTTTAGAAAAATGTTGAAAACGAAATGTCCAAATACTTGAAATGTTGCATGCAGCTTCAATGCTATACGAGCACCACTGATAGAGCATTTCACTCTATGGGGTTTAGCTGAGCGAAAGCGAATATTTTTACATTGCTCATAAGACCTATAAGGGTAACAATGATGGCAGGTAGAAAAATAGCAGAATAAATAAATTTTATAAGTACATTGCGTACAATTATATGCGATTTGAACATGTGAGACTTTTATTCATATAACAAAACGAAAGAGAGTCTAATTTCATAATTAAAAGTTGATGTCAAGACTTGATTTCAACGCACTAATGCGTTATAGTACCCTTCCAAGTTCATCAGCAATTGCAAATGTTGCTATGAATTCTAAGTTAATGAAAAAATATTTGAAAGAATCATGTGCAAAGACGTCTCGGGAAAACATGTCATCCTTGGATTTAAATTTTGCATAAAATATTCATTTCTTCAGAGACAAGAATATGATCTATGATTACGTAATGGTATTTAGCTAAGCGTAATTCTGGAGGCAATTTGTTCTGTATTAAAGTCTGATTGTCTATCTGCCCGCAGGGCGTATCGAGAATGATTGTAGGACTGTAGGTCCACGCCTAGTTTGACGAGGGTGGCTGACGTCACTATTCTGCAGGGTAGGACAGTTAGTCCACAGGTGTCGGCGTGGACTAACTGTCCTACTTTTCAAAACTGACCTGGCCGTGCATTAGTTTTTCTACCTGCACTTATTCTTTATTTTGGTCAGTGATGCTTCCACTACATTCACACAGCGTACTGCTAAAGCAGCAAATATTAACAACAGTTTACTCAAGGTATCACATATGAAGTGGATTACTAATAGGGATTATATCTTAACGAATTCCATATAGCATTATATTACTATCTGATTAATTTTGTTGGCATTGTCCTAATGAATCATAAACATCTACAGTAAGTTTGTATTAGTTATTCCTTATATTGGACCGTCGTTTGTATAATACTGTATATAACCAGTATACACTATAATCGTTACACACATTCTTAAGTTAGAAATGGCGTAACTAACCTGACTTTATTTTATGTATATAATTTCGTTTTCATTCTTTTTTGCAGCTGTCTTATGTAGTGTACTGAAAATTATTTAGCAGATATAGAGTTTAGATCTCGGAAACATCCATTCAAGTGCTGCAGTGTGAGTACGACGATCCCTTATCAACCCCTCGTCAAAAGAAACCCGTGAGTCGGACAGTGGGTCCCAGGCCGGGACCGTGGACCTACTGTCCACCCCTTAAGAAGTAGGTAAGAAATGCTTCCGGCAGTTTTATGACGTGGACCTACAGTCCGTTTACCATCGAGAATTAAATGAGTTAAAGATTATTAATTTTCAAGCAACCTCCCCGAAGCCTGTAACGCGACACGTAGTGTGTAATTTTAATAATGTAAAAACATATATTTAGTACTTTTAATTATTGATTGAGAGTTAGCAAAGCCTGTCACCTCAGGGACTTAAAACTTTTTATTCTTATATGTTTGACCTTACGATATATTAAGTGGCGAACTGACCTATAGACTTACAATTTTGCATGCAGCTTTACTTCCAAAAAATTCAACATCGAATTTGAAGATGATTACTTGTAACTCCATAAGATTTGGCAAGCGTTAGTGAAAATATTCACAGTAATATTTACGGATAACAGAAAATTACATAATAAATACATTTTTTTTAAACAACTTAAATACAAACATTACATAGTAACACATGTAGCCCAATGAACGAGTAATTGACTTCTGCGTATCATCGTAGATAAAAACGTACTTTTTGAGTATGTTTTTATGTGTCATGTAACGTCAGCAAACCCTGTTACACACGTATTGTGGCATACTGTATTTCTAACTTGTTTTTAAGACCACCACTTTACTTCTAACAAAGTAAATTTAGAAGTAGAAATCAAAGTTATTTAAATTCCTCTCAATGTTTTTTAAATGAAAATAATTCATTGCAAACAATCGATGTATATATTTGTATGATATCCTGTAATATCAGGTAGAGAACTTTCACCCGAGCGTTATGAAACCTCGTGACCGGAATATATCACAAAGAGTTTTTCATAACCTATTTTGATGGGTGCATGTCTTAAATCAGAATATATTATGCTGAAATTTTGCAGAACAGAATGAAAGATTTGGGTTCCAAACTCATTGGCGAATTATTCCCATATTATTAACGATAGTCTATAAATTTATTGTGTTTATTTTTTCGATTTACAGTCATTCTCTTATATATATACTGGTAAGACATCTTACATGGCAATGATCAGCTGTAGAACAAGTCTTATTAATGCGGTATTATGAATATTAATTTCAAAACGAAAATATTGTAGTGAAATGCAAAACAATTTAATTGGTTTTCTTGTATTGGTTATTTGAGTTCTAAATTGGATAGTACAAATATTTTGAAAGAACGCTCAATAAAAGGAATTTTATGACAACTCCAAAAAGCCTAAATATAGGGTTAGAGTATTCAATATAGCAACATTTAATAAAAAAGGTAATATAAAAAAAATTGTCACAATATAACAAAAACATTTTGAAACTTTTCAAGAATTTCGCTTTGGATTAAAACTGTACTAATAACCATAGTAAAATTTGTAAACTTAGTATTGTATAAAAATTGTATCCAGTTCAAAAAACCCCTATAACTTTAAGAGTATTAAACATTATAAACCTAACCATGTTATTAAAAACATTAATTTAAAAATGAGGATGTTTTACTGTGTTAATACGAGGAAATAATACATTACATGGGCGCGCTATTGTATGAAGGTACTCTAGACAATCGTAAACTGAGTAGTCCATTATTGAAGCTGTTGTCATCTGTCACAACAATGGGGTCTGACGTCACGTCATTCTCAGACTGTCAATCTGTCATTGTCAGTATTCATCTGTTCGCAGCAGCATGAACCGTCTCTTCTCGGGCGACTCTCACAGTTACAACAGTAAGTTTGAAAAAGAAAAAAAAACTTCCTCTAGAATAATTATATATATATACGAGATATATATATATATATATATATTGTTTTTAATTCTAAATCACCGATTCTTTCCTTCAACAAACAACACCACAAAATTTTTTGAACTTTATAGGCAATTTGAGCTACAAAATTTTAGCTGCACTGACTGTTTTAAATGTTTAAAAACATTACTCAGTGTCTAACGTACGTCTTAGATGTCATGAAATCAAGCGTTTATCGAAGGATTCTTTCTTACCGTTTCGATTTTCTTATTTATTGATTTTGAAAAAAATGTACCCCATAAATATTTTATAACAATTCTTTATCTTTACACCTCCATTTATAATTAATTTGTTAAATAATTAATTATTATTATAAAAAGAAATATTAAGTGAATTATCAATTTTATACAGTTAATATTTTTCAACCACACTCTACCGTAATAAATACTAAGATTCACAAGTTCACGTCAGTTTAAATCCTATTATGATCACGTGGAAAGTTGTTGCACAAAAACAGTTATACATCATCTACCTATCTCTACTAAACTATTTTCCGGGAATGGAAAGGCTGACACAATAAATGTTTGTGCAAACCACGTGGCTAATGTTATTTAGCAACCGAACAAAGATAGGTATTTAAATGAACCTTCAAAAAGTGAAGACACAGAGGTACAAACGACGACGGATTTCAGAGGGTTGACTGTGTTAAGAAATATACCATATCTTTAATTTAGTATACATATACTGTATCCACGGTTTGCATGTATTATAGAAAAAAATGTTAAGCCTAGCGTTAGTAGTAATTAAATAAACTATCTGGCCTTCTCTCCTACCATTCTATAACCTGAAATACTAGTCTTGCACAATTTGACTTTAGATTTCATACAAGAGGTTCTTGTTCAGTCCTATGCCAATCTTATCAGTCCGAATATTGTTGCTGTTTCCTAACTTTATAAGGTTTACCACGCTTAAACCCATAAATGTATGGTTAACACAAGGTTTACATAGCATTCTACATAGATCTACAATTTGCTGTACGTTTTTTATAATGCAAAATGTTGTTAATCGCTAAAATTTGTTCTTAAGATATTCCCTGAGTAAATGGGTTTCAATGTCACTCAGCCAAATCTCATGGAGAGACATATTTCACCGTCTAACTGGATCTTGAAAAGTTTACGGAGTGAAGGTGAAGTCATCAACCGTACTAAATTTAAATTAACTTTATTTACACAACTAGAAACCGGAATAAAAAACAAATAACACAGAATAATTAATTGTTTATTGGCGTATATTAGTTTTCATCACTGTTTTGTATCGCTATATTTTATCATCTTTTGTTTTCCAAATAAACCAAATACTACATGGACGGCGAAACAGTGAGAGTATATAAGGGTCTAGTGATATTTAACTTTCCAGGTATATTGGATTGGGAGCGAAGGTACGTTACAGCAGCGGGAATGTTGCAGTAAACTTTACGTACTGTATGTTAAAGAATAGTGGCATACTTTTATCCCTCCTTTTCCTGCTGAAACCTTGACCTCCTTTCGTCCTTATCCTACCCCTTGCGCTTTAGTTAAACTAGAATGGATAATCCTTAGATAAATCGGGTTTGGTCGCAGTCCTATTCCATGTACTTCTCTGGAAGAAATCAATTATAGACTTTTTCGTCATCAAACGGGGAACTGTAGACATTTAATATAGAATCTTGAAAAAAGAATAACTACAATTAGGTGAATATAAGTACGTAATGATTTACAATCTATAGTATTATAGAAAAGACTAGTGGTGTCTGTGCGTTCGTGTGGGTGTGTTACCCAATGAAGTAAAAAAACTACTGGATTATTTGTGCTGAAATATTAAATGGACATTCTTGGGTCTCAGGGATAACATATATAAGCCTATTTCCATTTTGAAAAACCCTCCAGGCAACGCTGGTTTCTAAAAGTGGTGAAAATCCCATCTTGGTCTTTAAATTTGCAGTGCAGTCAAACAGACATTAATAATCGAAACTGCCTGTTAAATTAAATCACCTGTTCTGTGGAAAAATGGTTTATGACATCAAAACATATGCTTCATTAATTTGCCCACTGTTTAAAATTGTTTAAACACATAGACTTAAATTTGAGTAAATATAAACTTTTAAACTTTGTTTCTCCACAGGTAAAGAACAGCATATCAAAAAACTGTATTTTTTCAGAAAAACTTTAATGTTTTTTTGATATTTAAATTATATAAAATTACTATTTGCTGTGTCAAAAATGTATCCTAAAGACTGTTAATTAGATTTTCTTTTAATAATACAAGCCCTTGTGGACATAGCGTTTTACATATATATATATATATATATATATATATATATATATATATATATATATATATATATATATATATTATAAATTATTCTGCTGTAGTGACTTCAACAATAAAATGGCATCAACAGCATATTCTTGTTTTTTCACATCAGGTCGTATGCCTGAGTTACAGATAAACTAATTTAAAATCCTGATTGCAACCCCCCCCACCCCCCCCCCCCCCCACCCCCCCCCCCCCCCACCCCCCCCCCCCCCCACCCCCCCCCCCCCCCACCCCCCCCCCCCCCCACCCCCCCCCCCAATAATTAATCAATGAGGAGACTAACGTGAGAGAGATCAGCTGTTGGACACTAAGGTGTTCGTATCCCTTCTGACATAAACTGTGCCTTCTGTATTATATGATGACTGAGTACAATTGGAGTCAGTAAATTTCATTTCCAAAGTTGTCAATAACATAACTTTCATTACCCTTGTTTGCCAAGTACAGTATTCATATTTTTCTACCATGGTCTTATTAATTATGATATGACAAACGCGTATTAAACATACACTTTTAATCAGCCATACATGAAGTTTTAACGTACTTAAATTATTTATAAAACTTACAGACCTATTTTTTATCATGATTCTGATGTTATTTGGGAAATAAAAATAATTTTAATGATAAAATTTAAAAGTATTTTAGAAATATCCCATTTAGGAACAATGCAACACTTTCAACCGTGAATTGAATTGTGGGCATAAGAGTTAATACTGTGGTATCAGGCTGAGCAAAACATTTAAATTATTTGTTTAATCCTCTCTTCAATGACAGCGCTTGTTTTATAGTGAGCCATTTATTTGCAGTAAATTGTTACAGAAGACATCGATACAACTGAATTAAAATATGTAATAAAGTAATCCCGTTGTATTCTTTATGAGTTGAAAATTCAATTATAAGCCTGATTAAATTAAGTTTTCCAACAAATATTTAATTTAATTTAATTTAAATTGTAATAAAAGCATGAAATATTCAAAGTGTATCTAATGTATACGTTATACTTTGGGATTGTGCACTCTTGTGTGTAATTTTAAATAGTTTTTATTTATTTAATTTATCTTTAACACTCAGTATGTTTCTTAGAAAAAAACCCAACATATTTATATAACATAAATTGAAGTATATATCATGCAAGGTATTTTGACAAATATCGGATCATCATGTCCCATGTGCATATTTTTTGTATTTTCCATACAGCTTTCAAAACCCGAAGCATGGTTATAGTTTATTCTCCTCATTCAACTAGACCCAATGATCAAGAGTAACTCTTTACCTCTATACCTTGACTTTAGTAATTATTGATGTTCCACAATTGCTTGCGCAGAACATGTGAATGGTGACATCTGTGTTTTATGTACCCAGTTTATGGTTATTGGCATCATAATAGTAAAGGCACTCTCTAATTTATACCTCAAGCCGGATTTAACACTATTAACATACTGCCCAGTATAAAATACATATTAGTTAATGGTTCTTAAGGTGGTGTTTTCGTAGGAAATTTTTAGGAAAGGACGATTCTCTTTTAGCCTTGATATGCCTGTCCTCAAGACCTACTGTGTGTACGAGGATTTTATGAAATAGAATAAGGAAGATAGGTGGCCATAAAGACCCAAAATATGACCAACCTCTGCGACCCGCTCTCCATATTTTGGCATACAATGTTGGTAAAACATTTAAATTATAATATTAAACTATTAGAATTTTAATGTAATGGTTTAATTTTAGTCAACAATTACAAAGACTTTGTTTTTTGTACAGTCTATTACGCGATTCACATATTATATGCCTAGTTTATCTTCCACAAAATATACATTACAAAATAATTCACAGCTGTAGGTAATTTAAAGGTTTTTTAATTTGTAACTTAAAAGGTTGTATTTTCGACCTTCTCCCACAAAATAAATTTGATTTAAATATCATATTATAGATTTTATGTGAATTTAGAACTAGAATATAGCAATGTTAGTTCTATTGTCTTGGATGTTCAAAAATGAAGACGTTCTTGAATCGCGTTGGCACTTTTAAATGAAGAAATAAATATTGTGTTTGTTATATCTAGAGAAAGTTTCTAACACCAAATATTTTCATTTTTAAAGGTATATTTTAACGAATACTTACATTTTAAACGTTTCAACAAGTTGGAATGAGTGTAAAATATAATTATACCAATATTTGCGAAGCAGCAGTTATATAGCATTAAAAAATAGAAAGATAGAGAATGGTTAAAAAATCTCAAAATATTTATCATTCCCATTTCAATTGAATACTTTTTACCGAAAATATGTAACTCGGTTAAACGCCATGCATAGATTTTATAAGTTGTAACATTCACAACTTATTTATCTAAATCGTTCCAGTAATTCATGACACTTCTCCATACGAAATAAATAGCGTATTGTGTAGAACATATAATTGGTGCATAACATTATATTTTAGCTTATTTAAAATGCGGTTGTACAAAGAAACAATTTAAGCAAAAAACTTTTACTTTCAGGATCCTGTCAGTTTGGAGCATAGATAAAAGTTTTACTGAAAAGTCTGGTGTAAAGTTGAATCACGGTTTTTATCAGCTCCTACCACACTTCCTTTAGAGACGGGAAAAGCTTGATACAGTGGCAATGCGCACAAAGTGATATTATGCTGTTGAGAATTTAACGCTATATTTCATACTTCATAAAAATTCACGCATACTAAAATAATTACTTTTACACGTAAATTGAAAAATAATATAGAGCTGTTTATAGATAACAAACTATTTATCGAATTTAATAATTCCTCATTCTAAATCTTATTTTGATATAAATGTATTTTTAAACAAAATGCACACTTATTAGTAGGTTATTTACTATTCTAAGCTTTTCAATCTGTAAAACACTATTTTTAAATATCGTTCCATAACACTATCGAAATAGGACTGTGAGAAATCTTTATGTGGATTTAGCACAAGTGATTCTTCAAACTGTTGTTCAAATAAAGAGGCTAAAATAACATTAAATTAACATATTATTATATATATCAAATTTTAACAGTGATTTGCAACTGTGTGGACGATTATTTTAAGAAATATGACTTAGAGACATCGATTTACTAACAAAATGATACATGACTTCTTAATTACACTAGCATGCATTTCATGTACTCCTGAAATAGAGTGGCGTTCTTCAAGTTTTTATTAGAAATGAATATGCCTAAGAAATTACGTATTTAAATATAACTTATTATATAGTTTAAACCATACTTAGTACATAATTTTTCAGGAAAATGTACTAACCAATATTAATTGTTTGCAACATTTTTATTCATTTTAAGTAGTGGTATTTATTTTAAGGCTGTTAATTTTACGATTTACTATGAATACTGTGTTTGAATTTAATAATAATAATTATAATTTAGTAATTCAGAATAAGTTTAATATAACATTAAGAGGTTCAAACGCCCTAAATTCCAGGAAAAATTCCAAGCTCCATCACCATCGTATAATGAAGTTGGTCTATTTCCAAATTCAAGTAAACTCCTCAAAGTGCTCACGTCAAAGGGTGTTACTGCGGCGAAATGTCGCTTCAACCGCAGCGAGAAGCGAGAGGCTACAGTGCGGCCTTTCAAGTCCAAACGCGTTATCCAGGCTCGGCCATCGTCGTTCACCGGATACTGGCCACACTTCCTTCTGAGCTATAAAACATTGAGATAATACAGCTCTTTATTAAACTGTGTTAGTTAGTCGTGTTTAGATATAATATTCGCTGAGAAAAACTTGTTATACTACTACGAATAGTAGGTTATTTGTTTTACGAACAAATTTTTAAAATGAACAGTGATAAACGCTGTATAAAAGGCTTAGGTTCAGTAAATTGCATTGCAAATCAATTTACTACAACATTCAACCCTAGAGAGATCGGAACTAATTAATTAATGTGGAAACACAATCTTACAGTTGAGTTATTATTCAAACTATAGCGTTGCGATAATACGTATTAAATGTCTAGCCCATGGATTGTATCAGGAATTGTAGAAATAAATGCATCTAAGGTTGTGCAGCTAAAACTTCTTTAAATAGCTCCAAATCTTAGAAAAGATTTAGTACGTAAATATAATGATTTTTGTAGGGAAATGGAATCACAGTTCGGTTTCTTTACTTTGATCTTTTATAAAAAGGAAAACTATTTTTACAAAAAAATATGATAACATAGGAATCATCTTTTCATGTGATAAAAACAAGCAAGACGCTGACATATTTGTTTCAAAATTTAAAACAAAGACTTTTTCAGGATTTAAAGATAAGCATATACTTCTGGAATTTACTGTAACTGAAGGTTCAATCGCACACTGTTGTTGAAACTGATAGTGACAGATTGACAGAGAATGATGTAACGTCAGAGCCAATTTTTGTGCCAAATAACTAGTTCAATAATATTTTTCCATTATTAGTAGCCTATTTGTCTTCTGGCCCTTTACACATACACATAAAATGTGTTTTATTGCCAAATATTGTAATCTGATTTAGATTTTTCAATCGGTTAAAAAAAATTAACATAACTTAAAATTATATATTTTATGTAATTAAAGTTGTGTGCCTGTTGCATATTTAAAATAATCAATATTTATTATAAATAGTGTTTTTCTTACCTTTTGAATACACTGAAATTCGTAATAACACAAGGTATAGATATAATAACAAACGTTTTATCAAGAAACAAGGTAGAAGAGTCTATAATGTTTTTATTTTAATCGATAAACCAAAAAAAACAATATTTTTCATTGTTTACAATAATGTTAAATATAAATGTACTATACAATTTTGTAACATCCACGATATGGCATTTATAATATGAATAGGGCAGAAGAAAAAAGCATCTGGGGACAAAATGTAAGATTATAAAATCTTTCTAAATGTAGTGTTGTGTATTAAGATATTGTAAGTATGCCTCGTAAATATTGTTGTTTCCATCCGTTTTATTAAAATAATTGCTTAAAATTAATAAACACAGCATGGAGTTATTGTTAGTGAAACGTATTGCAAGAGGGCGCTTTTACAAAAGCTGCAGAGTAATTAATTTACTTAGCAAGCTGCAAATAATTAGAAAATTACCTAGGGCGTTCTGCATTTTGTTATTAATAAAATCCTCAAATTGTTGTAGAGTTATTACGTGAAGCCTATATAATAAATGCTTAATTACGTATTACATTTTACATAACAGAAGTAAACAATTTATTATGAAATAAAATGATTCCTTAAACCCTATTAATTATTTCAAAACTTTGAACATATTCCCCCACCCCCCCCCCCCCCCACCCCCCCCCCCCCCCACCCCCCCCCCCCCCCACCCCCCCCCCCCCCCACCCCCCCCCCCCCCCACCCCCCCCCCCCCATAATGTTTTTTTGTAATAATTAGAGCATGGAGAATACCAAATTTGTGAACATAGTAAGACTGTAAACTTGTAGTCACGTTAATGTATTAAGGTTGAACGTGAAAAAACTAAGTTTTTTTTAACACTTGCCATTAAAGTAGAGTTATTATTGATACAGTCATGTCACGATTATTTATTCCCTATACTATGGATTATGTAGAATGTAGCGAATAAATATTGTAGAAGATAGCTCAATTAAAACCAACAATAAGTATTTTAAAAATTCGTACAAATTAATTCCATAAAAATAATATTCGATAATAATTATTTCTCGTTAAGCTGTAAATATTATACTATAAACATTACAGTATATTATTATATATTTATTCATCATATTAATTTTCTTACTTTGACTCCCATTTATACAAATCATACTATGGTAAGAAAAATTTGGGGGGAAAAAATTTAAAATAACAACATACTTAGGATTCTAATCTAATTGTTCACGAATTGTTCTACTGTAACTATGATAGACGACTCAACTGTTATATGGTTTACTGTAGATGAAAACTGATAGTGATGGATTGGCAAAGAATGATTGACGTCAGAGTCCATTGTTGCGAAAGATGACAGTTCAATGATTCTCTCCGGATGATTCAGTTTAGTTACGATATTCTCCCGCTACTTTATTTACATTTAACATTTTATATTTTTTCCATTGATGAAAACTATATTCAAAACATTAACGTTTCAACCTACAATAACCATATTTATTATTAATAATAGCTTTATTAAACCTTTTTTTATAAATCTAACATGTTAAATTTAACCATTAAACCAAAATTGTATTTTTTATTATTTTAAAAGATTTATCACCTCAACTAATTTTAAAATGTTGTAGTATTCATAGGATTACGTTGTAAAACTTTAAAAGAGCAGAACAAGAATAACGTTAAATAATCTTTGTGCCTGATTCAAAGTGATGGATTCACTTACATAGTAGAGTAATAAAAAATATCCTTTTAATTTTGTTATGGATCATGTAAAAATATACTTTTTAACGTGTTTGTCTTCAATTATCAAGCGATAACTGGTTAGTTAAATTTTTGTTAGCAATTGTATTATTTTAATCCTATAACTTCTCGTCTACCCGTAATAATGCGAAAAAACAATAATAATTAGTGATCATTGTTTATGTACACAAACTATATAATACTTTCTTAATTGTTTGGAGAAGCCTCGTACATATTGGAGTATGTTTTGTATTTCACTGTCGTTTTTGACATAACACCGTTTGCAATACTATGGTTGTGAATTTCCATTTAAACGAAATAATTATTCACTCATACTACTATGAAACAATATAAATTAAACGATATCTGTTTAAAGTAAGGGTTACTTTTTCTACTGCCCCTCCTTTTTGGCAACTTTGACAGACAGTGTTGAAAACTCTTATGGTTCCAATCAGGATTTTTAAATTAGTTTATCTGTAACTCAGGCATACGACCTGATGTGAAAAAACAAGAATATGCTGTTGATGCCATTTTATTGTTGAAGTCACTACAGCAGAATAATTTATAATGTTTTTCCGTTACATAGCTTAAAAGTAAACAAGACAATATCCACATGGTGTTTATAGCTCATAAATCTTTATATATATATATATATATATATATATATATATATATATATATATATATATATATATATCTTTATCTTTATTTTATATAACGCTACGTCCACAAGGGCTTGTATTATTAAAAACTAATCTAATTAACAGTCTTTAGGATACACTTTTAACACAGCAAATAGTAATTTTATATAATTTAAATATCAAAACACATTGTGTAAAAATCCATAATGTAATTTCTAATACTCAGTTACTAATTTTTGAACGTTTTTCTGAAAAATAAAGTTTTGTGATATGCTGCTCTTTACCTGTGGAGAACAAAGTATAAAAGTTTATATTTACTAAAATTTAAGTATATGTATTTTAAAAAAAGTTAAAATAGTGGGAAAATTAATGAAGCATATGTTTTGATATCATAAAACCATTTTCCCACAGAACAGGTGATTTATTTAACAGGCACTTTCAATTATTAATGTCTGTTTACTGTACTGCAACTTTAAAGACCAAGATGGGATTTTCACCACTTTAGAAACCAGCGTTGCCTGGATGGTTTTTCAAAATGGAAATAGGCTTATATATGTTATCCTGAGACCCCAAGAATGTCCATTTAATATTTCAGCACAAATAATCCAGTAGTTTTTACTTCATTGGGTAACACACCCACGAACACTCAGACACCACTAGTCTTTTCTATAATACTATAGATTGTAAATCATTACGTACTTATATTCACCTAATTGTAGTTATCTTTTTCAAGATTCTATATTAATGTCTACAGTTCCCCGTTTGATGACGAAAAAGTCTATCATTGATTTCTTCAGAGAAGAAGGACACGGAATAGGACTGCGACCAAACCCGATTTATCTAAGTATTATCCATTCCAGTGTAACTAAAGCGAAAAGGGTAGGATAAGGACGAAAGGAGGTCAAGTTCTCAGCAGGAAAAGGAGGGATAAAAGTATGCCACTATTCTTTAACATACAGTACGTAAAGTTACTGCAACATTCCGCTGCTGTAACGTACCTTCGCTCCCAATCCAATATACCTGGAAGTTAAATATCACTAGACCCTTATATACTCTCACTGTTTCGCCGTCCATGTAGTATTTGGTTTATTTGGAAAACAAGAGATGATAAAATATAGTGATACAAAATAATGATTAAAAATAATATACACCAATAAACAATAAGTTATTCTGTGTTATTTTTTGTTTCTTTATTCCGGCTTCTAGTGTGTTAATAAAGTTAATTTAGATTAGTGCGGTTGATGACTTCACTCCGTAAACTTTTCAAGATCCAGTTCAGTGGTGAAATATGTCTCTCAATGAGATTTGGATGAGTGACATTGATGCCCATTTACTCAGGGGAATATCTTAAGAACAAATTGAGCGATTAACAACATTTTGAATTATAAAAAACGTACAGCAAATTGTAGATCTATGTAGAATGCTATGTAAACATTGTGTTACCATACATCTATGGGTTAAGCGTGGTAAACCTTATAAAGTTAGGAAACAGCAACAATATTCGGACTGATAAGATTGGCATAGGACTGAACAAGAACCTCTTGTATGAAATCTAAAGTCAAATTGTGCAAGACTAGTATTTCAGGTTACAGAATGGCAGGAGAGAAGGCCAGATAGTTTATTTAATTACTCCTAACGCTAGGCTTGACAATTTTTCTATAATACATGAATACAGTGGGTACAGTATATGTATACTAAATTAAAGATATGGTATATTTCTTAACACAGTCAACCCTCTGAAATCCGGCGTCGTTTGTACCACTGTCTTCACTTTTTGAAGGTTCATTTAATTACCTATCTTTGTTCGGTTGGTAAATAGCATTAGCCACGTGGTTTGCACAAATATTTATTGTGTCAAATTTTCCATTCCCGGAAAATAGTTTAGTGGAGAGAGGTAGATGTATAACTGTTTTTGTGCCACAACTTTCCACGTGATCATAATAGGATTTAAACTGACGTGAACTTGTGAATCTTAGTATTTATTACGGTAGAGTGTGGTTGAAAAGTATTTACTGTATAAAATTGATATTTAACTTAATATTTCTTTAATAATAATAATGATTAACTAATTAATTATAAATGGAGGTGTAAAGGTAAAGAATTGTTATAAAATATATTTTTTATAAATTTTTTTTCAAAATTAATAAAATAAGGAATCGAAACGGTAAGAAAGACCATCGATAAACGCTTGATTCCATGACATCTACGATGTACGTTAGAGACTGAGTATGTTTTAAACATTTGAAACAGTCAGTGAAGCTAAATTTTGTAGCACAAGTTGCCTATAAAGTTAAAAAATTTTTGTGGTGTTGTCTGTTGAGGAGAGAATCGGTGATTTAGAATTAAAATCAATATATAAATATATATTATATATACAGGGTGAATATAAAGTCAGGACCCCCCCCCCTCTATTTTTTTCTATAGGTAATATAAGGAGATATCCTTTGGGTATGGGTGCAATATGGAAAGGAGGTTTCATTTTATGATATTGAAAATTCTTTTGTCCCCCAAAAATGCGAAATTTTGGGGGCAACCCAAAAATTTCAAATGTTAACCCCCATCAAGTGACCCCCCATTTTAAAGAGCATGAAAACACTTAAATATTGGTGAAAACCAGAGATCGCTATCTCTTTCTAATCTGAAATAATTGCCAGTATTACCAAAACAATTTTAATAACTCACCATGTCAGGAAGTCAAATCAAATGTTCAAACTGAAGCCCTCCTACTATTTGTCAGTGAGACAAGCGTAGGGTGAACGCCTCTCTGACGTTTTGGAAAGTCTGAGGTGGTATTTGGTTGTAAGAAATTAATAATCCTGTTTCTTAAATCTTCAAGGTTTGCTACTGGTGTTTTGTTAATTGCGGATTTTATTTGACCCCATAGAAAAAAGTTCATGGGTGTAAGGCCCGGAGACCTTACAGGCCATTCTCGTATTAAACCACACCTACCAATCCACTGTCCACGTAGCTGAGTTCCCAGGAAATGTCGTACAGCACGATGATAATGTGATGGGGCACCATCTTGCTGGAAATGAACGATTTCTTCTTCAAATTCATGTTGATTCTCCCTAATAACAGTATTTATTGCAGGAAAAATTTATTCTTGTAACATTTCCAAAATTTTATACAGTTGACCATTGAGATTTCCATTAATAAAAAATGGTCCTATAATGTGATTCCCAAAAATCCCGGTCCAAACATTAACTTTTTCTGGGTACTGGGTGCGAGATTCACGAAAACATGGGGATTTTCTGTGTCCCAGCACCTGCAGTTGTGTTTTGTTCACATCTCCATTGACGAAAAAACTGCATTCATCACTAAACACAACGTTTCGAACATACAATGGATGAGCAGAAATTAGTGCTTCCATTTCTTCACAAAATTTTAGACGACGGTCCTGGATCGTCTTCGTTTAACTCATGGATAAGCTTAATTTTATAGGCGTGAAATTTTAATTTTTTTTTCAGTAACTTTACCACAGACATTTGGGAAACATCACAAAGATTTGCTACTAATCTGGTGGGCTGCTGCGGATCTTCAACAAATTGTGCAACAATTTCAAACTGTTTGTCACCGCCCTAAAGGAGGCCGACCTGAGCGTCGGGCATCTTTGATGGAAACCAAATTCTCGGAAACTTATTTACTAAAAAGTTCTTATGTAATTCCCTTGTCACAGGTCTATCAGGATATGCCAAATTAAACCGCCTTTCTGCCTCATGAATAATTTTTCATTCGAAGCCCCGAAAGTTAATATAATTTCTACTTTATCTTCGTGACTACGTGCCATTTTTACTCGTAATCAGTATTAATTAGATAATATTATTTCAAACTACAATGCGAAAGTGCATCTAAATAAATTATTGTAATAACACTAAAACACATAAAACCTTCTCAAAATACATCACGGAATAGTAACCACACAATACCACTGAATAATAATTATCTACTAAGATAATAACTACTCGCTACCTTGGCTTGACAAGGTTCCAACTGAACTTTTTATGAAAAATTGAGTTTATATTGCAATTATTCTATTTAAAACGCCCTCTATTTAATGCACTAACTCTCATTGTCGTATGTTTAATAATAATAAAGATACGAAAATGACAAAAGTTCCAACTGCATGATCAGCTGTTGGTGTCAGCTCTACTGTCTATTATAAAATAATGCATCAGCTGACTCATACTGCTTACCTGTTCTCACAAGATTGAAACAAGGAAATGGACTAGTTTGTACTATCTGTACTTCGAACCGGGAAAGCCCAGTCATTCATTGACAATAAACTCCTTATCAGTTTACTTTCTAATATTGGATTCTTCATCCATTGCATGCCTCACTCATTGAGAACACAAACAACCGACAAACCTGTTTCCACGCAGACTGCAACTGTACCCAAACAAAATAAAATTTAGGTGTAAAGACTTAATTACAATTTTTTATTGGCTATGTTGTTGGAAAAGAGGTCGCGATCTCTGGTTTTCACCACTATTTAAGTTTTTTCATGCTCTTTAAAATGAGGGGTCACTTTGATAGGGGTTTACATTTGAAATATTTGGGTTGCCCCCAAAATTTCGCATTTTTAGGGGACAAAAAAAATTTTTAATATCATAAAATGAAACTTCCTTTCCATATTGCACCACTACCCAAAGGATATCTCCTTATATTAC